>NC_069500.1:535418399-535633399 GCF_027579735.1 Bombina bombina | reverse complement strand
AGGAGAGGAAACGGTGGAAAAACATAGGCCAGATTGAAGGACCAAGGCGCTGCTAGAGCATCTATCAACACCGCCTGGGGATCCCGGGACCTGGACCCGTAAAGAGGAAGTTTGGTGTTCTGACGGGACGCCAACAGATCCAATTCTGGAGTGCCCCATAGCTGAGTCAGCTGGGCAAATACCTCCGGGTGGAGTTCCCATTCCCCTGGGTGAAAAGTCTGACGACTTAGAAAATCCGCCTCCCAGTTGTCTACTCCTGGGATGTGAATTGCTGAGAGATGGCAAGAGTGATCCTCCGCCCACCTGATTATTTTGGTTACTTCCATCATTGCTAGGGAACTCCTTGTTCCCCATTGATGATTGATGTAAGCTACAGTCGTGATGTTGTCCGACTGAAATCTGATGAATTTGGCCGCAGCTAGCTGAGGCCATGCCTGAAGCGCGTTGAATATCGCCCTCAGTTCCAGAATGTTTATCGGGAGAAGAGCTTCTTCCCGAGACCATAAGCCCTGAGCTTTCAGGGAGTCCCAGACTGCACCCCAGCCCAACAGACTGGCGTCGGTCGTTACGATGATCCACTATGGTCTGCGGAAACACATTCCCTGAGACAGGTGATCCTGAGACAACCACCAGAGAAGAGTATCTCTGGTCCCCTGGTCCAACTGTATTTGAGGAGACAAATCTGTATAATCCCCATTCCATTGTTTGAGCATGCACAGTTGCAGTGGTCTGATGTGTATCTGTGCAAAAGGGACTATGTCCATTGCCGCTACCATTAGTCCGATTGTCTCCATGCACTGAGCTACAGATGGCCGAGGAATGGAATAAAGAGCTCGGCAAGTAGTTAAGAGTTTTACCTTTCTGACCTCCGTCAGAAATATTTTCATTTCTACCGAGTCTATTAGGGTTCCTAGGAAGGGAACTCTTGTGAGGGGGGAGAGAGAACTCTTTTTGATGTTCACCTTCCACCCGTGAGATCTCAGAAAGGCCACTACAATTTCCGTGTAAGACTTGGCTCTTTGGAAAGTCGACGTCTGAATTAAGATGTCGTCTAGATAAGGCGCCACTGCTATGCCCCGCGGTCTTAGCACCGCCAGGAGGGACCCTAGCACCTTTGAGAAAATTCTGGGAGCAGTGGCCAACCCGAAAGGAAGAGCCACAAACTGATAATGCTTGTCCAGAAAGGCGAACCTGAGAAACTGGTAATGATCTTTGTGGATAGGAATGTTTAGGTACGCATCCTTTAGATCCACGGTAGTCATATATTGACCCTCCTGGATCATTGGTAAGATAGTCTGAATGTTCTCCATCTTGAATGATGGGACTCTGAGGAACTTGTTTAGAATTTTGAGATCCAGGATTGGTCTGAAAGTTCCTTCTTTTTTGGGAACCACAAACAGGTTTGAATAAAACCCCAGCCCTTGTTCCGCAATTGGAACTGGGTGGATCACTCCCATTGTATGTAGGTCTTCAAAAAGCGTAAGAACGCCTGTTTCTTTGTCATGTCTGAAGACAGACGAGAAATATGGAACCTTCCCCTTGGGGGGGAGTCCTTGAATTCTAGAAGATATCCCTGGGATACAATCTCTAAGGCCCAGGGATCGTGTATGTCTCTTGCCCAGGCCTGAGCGAAGAGAGAGAGTCTGCCCCCTACTAGATCCGGTCCCGGATCTGGGGCTACCCCATCATGCTGTCTTGGAGCAGCTGCAGGCTTCTTGGCCTGTTTACCCTTGTTCCAGCCCTGGTAAGGTTTCCAGGCTGCCCTGGGTTGTGAAGTGTTACCCTCTTGCTTTGCAGCAGGGGAGGATGAAGCGAGGCCGCTCCTGAAATTCCGAAAGGAACGAAAATTATTTTGTTTGTTCTTTGTCTTGAAGGACTTGTCCTGGGGGAGAGCATGGCCATTTCCCCCATTGATTTCTGAAATAATCTCTTTCAATTCAGGCCCGAAGAGGGTCTTTCCTTTGAAAGGGATGTTCAATAGTTTGGATTTTGACGACACATCGGCCGACCAGGACTTTAGCCATAACGCCCTGCGCGCTAAAATGGCGAAACCTGAATTTTTTTACGCTAACTTAGCTAGTTGGAACGCGGCATCTGTGATAAAAGAATTAGCCAGCTTAAGAGCCTTAATTCTGTCCATAATGTCCTCATATGAGGTCTCCGTCTGGAGCGCATTTTCCAGCGCCTCGAACCAGAAAGCAGCTGCAGTGGTTACAGGAACAATGCACGCAATAGGTTCGAGAAGAAAACCTTGCTGAACAAAAATTTTCTTAAGTAAACCCTCTAATTTTTTATCCATAGGGTCTTTAAAAGCACAACTGTCTTCGATTGGTATAGTTGTGCGTTTAGCAAGTGAAGAAACAGCCCCCTCCACCTTAGGGAACGTCTGCCATGAGTCCCTGCATGGGGGTAGATATGGGGAACATTTTCTTAAAAACAGGAGGGGGAACGAAGGGAATACCTGGTTTATCCCACTCCCTAGTAACAATATCCGCAATCCTCTTAGGAACCGGGAACACATCAGTGTAGACAGGAACTTCTAGGTGTACTTGTCCATTTTACACAATTTCTCTGGAACCACCATAGGGTCGCAGTCATCCAGAGTAACTAATACCTCCCTGTGCAAAAAGCGGAGGTGTTCTAGTTTAAATTTAAAAGCCAACGTATCTGAGTCTGTCTGAGGAGCAACCTTTCCCGAATCTGAAATTTCTCAATCAGACAGCACATCACTCGCCCCCATTTCAGAGCGTTGTGAGTGTATATCGGATACGGCTACTAAAGCGTCAGAATGCTCAGAATCTGTTCTTAAAACAGAGCTATCACGCTTTGCAGGTAACACGGACAGGTTAGATAAAAACACTGAGAGGGTATTATCCATAATTGCCGCCAAGTCTTGTAAGGTAAAATAGTTAGACGCACTAGAGGTGCTAGGCGTCGCTTGAGCGGACGTAACTGGTTGTGACACTTGGGGAGAGGTTAACGGGCTAACCTCATTACCTTCTGTCTGAGAATCATCTTGGGCCACATTTTTAAGTGCAACAATATGTTCTTTAAAGTGTATAGACATATCAGTACAAGTGGGACACATTCTGAGAGGGGGTTCCACCATGGCTTCTAAACACATTGAACAAGGATTTTCCTTGGTGTCAGACATGTTTAACAGACTAGTAGTAAGGCAAACAGGCTTAGAAATCACTTTAATCAAGTAAAAACACACTTTGCAAAACACGTTACTGTGCCTTTAAGAGATAAAAAAGGCACACAATTTTCCAAAACAGTGAAAAATGCAGCAAACTTTTCGAAATTTTTACAGTATGTACCTAAAGCATTAGTAAGATTGCACCACTAGCAATAAAAACGATTAACCCCCTAATACCCAAACCGGATCGATAGTAAGCTAACAGACCGGTTAAAACAACTTCAGCACCTTGCCAAAGCTCTGCTGTGGCCCTACCTGCCCTTAGGAGCCAGATTTGTGGGGAAAAAGCTTCTTATGGGCCCTCAAACTGTAGCAGGACCCTCCATGTGAAACAGCCTGAAGTTCTAGTCACTTTAACTGCGCATCTGAGGCGCGAAATTAGGCCCCTCCCACCTTACTCCGGTGCTGTGAGGCCTAAAGAAACACTCCTAAGTGTTTTAATAATAGCCATGTGGGTAACAACCCCTGAAAGAAACCCAAAGGAACCTTCAAAGTGTCTCAAAAAACAATATTTTTCAATAAAAACCGTTTTACATTAAGAAGTGTCAACCAGCATAAATTAGCCCTGTTATGTAAGCTAGCAATTCCATAGTTAGTCTCTGAATACAGCTTACCCTTCCCTCATGGGGATCTTATCAGTCTTTTCTAGCATTATCACAGTCTTGTCTAGAAATAAATGACTGAACATACCTTATTGCAGCCTAACTTGCAAACCATTCCCCCCAACTGAAGTTTTCTTGTACTCCTCAGTCCTTTGTGGGAACAGCAATGGATTTAAGTTACAACATGCTAAAATCATCTTCCTCCCTGCAGAAATCTTCATCTCTTTTCTGCTAGAGATTAAACAGTACACATCGGTACCATTTAAAATAAACTTTTGTTTGTAGAAAATAAAAACTACAATTCTAACACCACATTCACTTTACCCTTCTGATTGCTTAGAGCCGGCAAAGAGAATAACTGGGGGGGGGTGGAGCTAGAGGGGGAGCTATATGGACAGCTCTGCTGTGTGCTCTCTTTGCCACATCCTGTAGGGAAGGAGAATATCCCACAAGTAAAGGATGAACCCGTGGACTGGATACACCTTACAAGAGAAAACAATATTTATTTACATACAGTGACGTTTCAGGGTCCACAAACCCCTTCCTCAGACCAAGCAAATGAAGTGAAAAACAGTGAAGCTTAAAGGGACATAAAACAATTTGGGATAAAGACAAAGTATAATATGTACTTTAATTACTTTACCATTAGCCTTTTTTTTTTAGTTTCTGAATTGTAAAGCTCTAACTCCCCCCCACACATTTCATTATATCTATATCTATTGTTGTTTTGGTAGAATGCTAAAAGCTGTGAACTCAGTTGAAATACAATGCCTGTCTCTAACACTGATAAGGGTGGGTGGAGTTGGTTTCTCCAGGCAGCTTAGCTATGTGATTCATTTTGCTTATTTTTTAAAATTATTTTAAAATACTTGCGAGCATTTTTTTTAACCCCTTAATGACCACAATATACCCTGTATGTCACTGGTCGTTAAGGGTTTTTTCAGGACATAATAGCACAAGTCTAGCAAGAACACGCTATTAATTCCCTCCCTCCAGCAGGCTTTGTGGAATAGAGCAGTCTCAACGCTGGTGGCAAGACCACGCTATAAAACAATCAAGTAAAAAAAAAGGCCAGCGACATACAGGGTACGTCGCTGGTCCTTAAGGGGTTAAACATTGTTTTAATGCAAACTGTTTTTAATTAATTAATTAGCCCTTTTAGGATATGCACAGATCTCAACCTGTTTTATGTCCCTTTAAATAGCTATTAGTCAAACCCACTGAAATTTCGAAAAAAGGCGCAAAAAATGGTAGCTATAGTGACAACAAAAACAATAATACACATAGTGTGCATTCAATTACTATGTTGTGCTATAATATGAATATTTGACATTATGTTGCTCTGCAGTGCATATAGAGACAGCAACATTTTTTACAAATATGTATGCAGAGGATCATTATGCGTGGTCAAATATTGATCTGCAAAACAATTAGGTAGCATATATAAGATAGGTGAACAGAGAGCATAGAGGACAGGGTATGCAGTATACGATCACAGAAAGAAAAGGAAATTTATGCTTACCTGATAAATTGATTTCTTCTATGATACGACGAGTCCACGGATTCATCCTTTACTTGTGGGATATTATCCTCCTGCTAACAGGAAGTGGCAAAGAGCACCACAGCAGAGCTGTCTATATAGCTCCTCCCTTGACTCCACCCCCCCCAGTCATTTGACCAAAGGTATAGGAAGAAAAAGGAGAAACTAAAAGGTGCAGAGGTGACTGAAGTTTTAAACCAAAAAATATAATCTGTCTTAAATTGACAGGGCGGGCCGTGGACTCGTCGTATCATAGAAGAAATCAATTTATCAGGTAAGCATAAATTTACTTTTCTTCTATAAGATACGACGAGTCCACGGATTCATCCTTTACTTGTGGGATACAATACCAAAGCTACAGGGCACGGATGAACGGGAGGGACAAGACAGATACCTAAACAGAAGGCACCACTGCTTGAAGAACTTTTCTCCCAAAAATAGCCTCCGAAGAAGCAAAAGTATCAAATTTGTAAAATTTGGAAAAGGTATGAAGGGAAGACCAAGTGGCAGCCTTACAAATCTGTTCAACAGAAGCATCGTTTTTAAAAGCCCATGTGGAAGCCACCACTCTAGTAGAATGAGCTGTAATTTTTTCAGGAGGCTGCTGTCCAGCAGTCTTGTATGCCAAACGGATGATGCTTTTCAGCCAAAAAGAAAGAGAGGTAGCCGTAGCTTTTCGACCTTTACGCTTTCCAGAATAGACAACAAACAGAGAAGATGTTTGACGGAAATCCTTGGTCGCTTGCAAGTAAAACTCCAAGGCACGAACCACGTCCAAGTTATGTAAGTCTTAGAAGAAGGGTTAGGACACAGAAAAGGAACAATTTCCTGATTAATATTCTTATTTGAAACAACCTTAGGAAGAAATCCAGGTTTAGTACGCAAAATCACCTTATCAGAATGGAATATAAGATAAGGCGAGTCGCATTGTAACGCAGATAGCTCAGAAACTCTTCGAGCAGAAGAGATAGCAACTGAAAACAGAACTTTCCAAGATAGAAGTTTAATATCTATGGAATCCATGGGTTCAAACGGAACCCCTTGAAGAACATTTAGAACTAAATTCAAACTCCAACAGGTTTAAACACAGGCTTAATTCTAACTAAAGCCTAACAAAATGACTGAACGTCTGGGAAATCTGCCAGACGCTTGTGTAGTAAGATTGACAAAGCAGAAATCTGTCCCTTTAAGGAACTAGCTGATAACCCCCTCTCCAATCCTTCTTGGAGAAAGGACAAAATCCTATGAATCCTGATCTTACTCCATGAGTAGCCTTTGGATTTGCACCAATAAAGATATTTACGTCATATCTTATGGTAAATTTTCCTAGTGACAGGCTTTCAAGCCTGAATCAAGGTATCAATGACCGACTCAGAGAATCCCCGCTTAGATAAAATCAAGCGTTCAATCTCCAGGCAGTCAGCTGCAGAGAAACTAGATTTGGATGTGGGAACGGACTCTGAATGAGAAGGTCCTGTCTCAGTGGCAGTTTCCACGGTGGCAGAGATGACATTTCCACCAGGTCTGCATACCAAGTCCTGCGTGGCCACGCAGGCGCTATCAAGATTACAGAAGCCCTCTCCTGTTTGATTCTGGCAATCAGACGAGGTAGGAGAGGAAAAGGAGGAAACACATAGGCCAGGTTGAATGACCACGGTACAGCTAGAGCATATATTAGTACTGCTTCAGGATCCCTTGATCTGGACCCGTAACAAGGAAGTTTGGCATTCTGACGAGATGCCATCAGATCCAATTCTGGTGTGCCCCATTGATGAATCAATTTTGCAAACACCTCCGGATGGAGCTCCCACTCCCCCGGATGAAAAGTCTGACAACTTAGAAAATCCGCTTCCTAGTTCTCCACTCCTGGGATATATATTGCTGATAGATGGCAAGAGTGAGTCTCTGCCCGTCGGATTATTTTGGAAACCTCTATCATCACTAGAGAACTCTTTGTTCCCCCTTGATGATTGATATATGCTACAGTCGTGATATTGTCCTACTGGAATCTTATGAATTTGTCCGAAGCCAGCTGAGGCCATGCCTGAAGCGCGTTGAATATCGATCTCAGTTCCAGAATATTTATTGGTAGTAGGGACTCCTCCTGATTCTACACACCCTGAGCCTTCAGGGAATTCCAGACTGCACCCCAGCCCAACAGGCTGGCGTCCGTCGTCACTATTACCCATGCTGGCCTGCTGAAATTACCTCCATACACTGAGCCACTGATGGCCGAGGAATGGAATTAAGTGCTCGGCAAGTGGATAAGATCTTTGATTTTCTGACCTCCGTCAGAAAATTTTTCATGTCTACCGAGTCTATCAGAGTTCCTAGGAATGGAACTCTTGTCAGTGGAACTAGTGAACTCTTTTTTATATTCACCTTCCACCCGTGAGTTCTTAGAAAAGCCAACACGATGTCCGTGTGAGATTTGGCTAGATGGTAAGTTGACGCCTGAATCAAAATATCGTCCAGATAGGGCGCCACTGCTATGCCCCGCGGCCTTAGAACCGCCAGAAAGGACCCTAGCACCTTTGTGAAAATTCTGGGAGCTGTGGCCAACCCGAAAGGAAGGGCCACAAACTGGTAATGTTTGTCCAGGAAGATGAACCTGAGGAACTGGTGATGATCTTTGTGGATAGGAATGTGAAGATAGGCATCCTTCAAATCCACTATGGGCATATATTGACCCTCCTGGATCATTGGTAAAATTGTTTGTATGGTTTCCATCTTGAAGGATGGGACTCTGAGAAACTTATTTAGAGTTTTGAGATCTAAAATCGGTCTGAAGGTTCCCTCTTTTTTGGGAACCACAAACAGATTGGAGTAAAACCCCTGTCCCTGTTCTACTTTTGGAACTGGACAGATTACCCCCATGGTATATGTCTTCTACACAGCGTAAGAACGCCTCTCTTTTTGTCTGGTTTACAGACAAACGTGAAAGATGAAATCTCCCCCTTGGGAGAGAATCTTTGAATTCTAGACGATACCCCTGGGTCACAATTTCTAATGCCCAGGAATCCTGAACGTCTCTTGCCCAAGCCTGAGCGAAGAGAGAAAGTCTGCCCCTACTAGATCCGGTCCCGGATCGGGGGCTGCCCTTTCATGCTGTTTTGGTAGAAGCAGCGGGCTTCCTGGCCTGTTTACCTTTATTCCAGGTCTGGTTAGGTCTCCAGACTGACTTGGATTGAGCAAAGTTCACCTCCTGCTTGGAGGCGGATGAGGAAGTAGAGGGACCACCTTTAAAGTTTCGAAAGGAACGAAAATTATTCTGCTTGGTCCTCATTTTAACCGTCTTGTCCTGAGGAAGGGCATGACCCTTACCTCCAGTAATGTCAGAAATTATCTCCTTAAGTTCAGGCCTGAATAGGGTCTTACCCTTAAAGGGAATAGCTAAAAGCTTGGATTTAGATGACACATCAGCAGACCATGACTGCGTTAAAGGCGTTAAAGGTTGTGACATTTGGGGAGAAGTAGATGGCATAACCTGATTCTCTTCTGACTGAGAATCATCCTGAGACATACTTTTATCAGCTAAAATATGTTCTTTGCAATGTAAGGCCCTTTCAGTACATGAGGAACACATTTGAAGTGGGGGTTCTACAATGGCTTCAAAACACATAGAACATTGGCATTCCTCAATGTCAGACATGTTAAAACAGGCTAGTAATGACCACAAACAGGCTTGAAAACACTTTATTTTGTGAAAAAAAAATAACAATCTGAAAAAACGGTACTGCGCCTTTAAGAGAAAAAAAGCATACCATTTTTCCAAAACTGCTTTAAAACAATAAAATTATCTCAATTTTATGATAAACGTATCCCAACTTGTCAGCTAAGATTGCCCCACAAGGAAAGGAATACTTAACCCTTAATGACAAAAAATGTTACATCAAAAACGTTATAGTTAAACCAAAACACCCCTGCACCTCGTCACAGCCGTGCTGTGGCGCCTACCTGCCCTCAGGGGTCTGCAAATCAAATTAACCCTTCGATTAGGCCCAAACTTTCTTGAAACACCCACTAGAGTTGGAGCTTGCTGCTTGCATGAGAAAAACAACTGCGCAACTGAGGCGCGAAAAAAGGCCCCACACATCTAACTCAATGTCTCACAGCCTTAACAATAACCGCACCAGAGCGGCCTAAAATCTAGCCATGTGGGTTTATGTACCCATCTAAGTGAAGCCATGTGTACCCCTTCCTAAAATAAAGTAAAAACGTTTGCCACAAAAAATGTTATCTTTAACCCACAAACATCATATCATCAGTGTCAACCATTTTTTATAGCCCAACATACAGTTCCAGTATACCCCTCTCTTATACATTAGGATTACTGCTTACCCTTTCCCTCATGGGGATACTGTCAGCCAATTCTGAAATAACACAGCCTCTCCAGAAAAAAATGACTGAACATACCTCAATGCTTGTAGCATGAAAACCGTTCCTCACACTGAAGTTTCTTAAGTACTCCTCAGCCATTCTGTGGGAACTACTCTGGATCTTAGTAACAACTGCTAAGATCATCAGTCTCCAGGCAGAAGTCTTCATCCATCTGCTCCTGGGAAGAAATAGAACTCACCGGTACCATTTAAAATAAAAAAGTCTTGCTTGAAGAAAATAAGAACTAACATTTTATCACCTCTTTCACTTTACCCTTCCTTTTACTTAGAGTAGGCAAAGAGAATGACTGGGGGGTGGAGTCAAGGGAGGAGCTATATAGACAGCTCTGCTGTGGTGCTCTTTTCCACTTCCGGTTAGCAGGAGGATAAAAATATCCCACAAGTAAAGGATGAATCCGTGGACTTGTCGTATCTTATAGAAGAAAAGGGATGATCTCAGGGTAAGGCATAAGTGTTAGCGTAAAGAAACACTAATTAGACTTTATAGGGGCCAAGATAATAGTAATTATTAGGTACTTAAATGCTAAATGTTTTGAGCTGATAGCAACATGGATATGTTGTGTCCGTATCAGACTACCTACTGTTAGTAGGTGTTGGCTATAACAAGATAGCCTAATACCTGCACTCACAATCAATTGCTATTTAGCTCTAGTTTAAAATGGCATATTCAGAGTAACTTACGTGGCTGTGTTTTCAGCTAACATGGGAATCAAAAATTGTGTCTTCTCGTCTTTAAAGGCTAGGCACACCTCTAATCCTATCCTGTCAATAAAGGAAGCGCCTACGGATGACGATTACATAATTTGGGCATGGCTAATTTGCATATCAAAATAGTGTTATAGTTATTCAGGTCCCTGCTCCATCTCGTTAATACTGCACACAGGTGTAAATTGCCTGACGGTGGCGTATAGTTGTACTAACTATAGCACAATTTTGATATGCAAATTAGCCATGCGCCAAAGATGTAATCGTCATCCGTGGACACCTTGGGGTGCACGCAATGATTAGAGGAAGTCGGATTCGTCATTGCTGTGCTAAGTACAGCAGGAGCTGCGGGCGGAAGATCGCTGGGCTGTTTTCATAAAGAAAAACATAATTTATGCTTACCTGATAAATTCCTTTCTTCTGTTGTGTGATCAGTCCACGGGTCATCATTACTTCTGGGATATAACTCCTCCCCAACAGGAAATGCAAGAGGATTCACCCAGCAGAGCTGCATATAGCTCCTCCCCTCTACGTCAGTCCCAGTCATTCGACCAAGAATCAACGAGAAAGGAGTAACCAAGGGTGAAGTGGTGACTGGAGTATAATTTAAAAGATATTTACCTGCCTTAAAACAGGGCGGGCCGTGGACTGATCACACAACAGAAGAAAGGAATTTATCAGGTAAGCATAAATTATGTTTTCTTCTGTTATGTGTGATCAGTCCACGGGTCATCATTACTTCTGGGATACCAATACCAAAGCAAAAGTACACGGATGACGGGAGGGATAGGCAGGCTCATTATACAGAAGGAACCACTGCCTGAAGAACCTTTCTCCCAAAAATAGCCTCCGAAGAAGCAAAAGTGTCAAATTTGTAAAATTTGGAAAAAGTATGAAGCGAAGAGCAAGTTGCAGCCTTGCAAATCTGTTCAACAGAGGCCTCATTCTTAAAGGCCCAAGTGGAAGCCACAGCTCTAGTGGAGTGAGCTGTAATTCTTTCAGGAGGCTGCTGTCCAGCAGTCTCATAGGCTAAACGTATTATGCTACGAAGCCAAAAGGAGAGAGAGGTAGCAGAAGCTTTTTGACCTCTCCTCTGTCCAGAATAAACGACAAACAGGGAAGAAGTTTGGCGAAAATCTTTAGTTGCCTGCAAGTAGAACTTGAGGGCACGAACTACATCCAGATTGTGTAGAAGACGTTCCTTCTTTGAAGAAGGATTTGGACACAAGGATGGAACAACAATCTCTTGATTGATATTCCTGTTAGTGACTACCTTAGGTAAGAACCCAGGTTTAGTACGCAGAACTACCTTGTCTGAGTGAAAAATCAGATAAGGAGAATCACAATGTAAGGCTGATAACTCAGAGACTCTTCGAGCCGAGGAAATAGCCATTAAAAACAGAACTTTCCAAGATAACAATTTTATATCAATGGAATGAAGGGGTTCAAACGGAACACCCTGTAAAACGTTAAGAACTAAGTTTAAACTCCATGGCGGAGCAACAGCTTTAAACACAGGCTTGATCCTAGCTAAAGCCTGACAAAAGGTCTGGACGTCTGGATTTTCTGACAGACGCCTGTGTAACAAGATGGACAGAGCTGAAATCTGTCCCTTTAATGAACTAGCTGATAAACCCTTTTCTAAACCTTCTTGTAGAAAGGACAATATCCTAGCGATCCTAACCTTACTCCAGGAGTAACCTTTGGATTCGCACCAGTATAGGTATTTACGCCATATTTTATGGTAAATCCTTCTGGTAACAGGCTTCCTAGCCTGTATCAGGGTATCAATAACCGACTCAGAAAAACCACGTTTTGATAAAATCAAGCGTTCAATTTCCAAGCAGTCAGCTTCAGAGAAGTTAGATTTTGATGTTTGAATGGACCCTGTATCAGAAGGTCCTGTCTTAGAGGTAGAGACCAAGGCGGACAGGATGACATGTCCACTAGATCTGCATACCAAGTCCTGCGTGGCCATGCAGGCGCTATTAGAATCACTGATGCTCTCTCCTGTTTGATTTTGGCAATCAATCGAGGAAGCAGCGGGAAGGGTGGAAACACATAAGCCATCCCGAAGTTCCAAGGTGCTGTCAAAGCATCTATCAGAACCGCTCCCGGATCCCTGGATCTGGACCCGTAGTGAGGAAGTTTGGCGTTCTGGCGAGACGCCATGAGATCTATCTCTGGTTTGCCCCAACGTCGAAGTATTTGGGCAAAGACCTCCGGATGAAGTTCCCACTCCCCCGGATGAAAAGTCTGGCGACTCAAGAAATCCGCCTCCCAGTTCTCCACTCCCGGGATGTGGATTGCTGACAGGTGGCAAGAGTGAGACTCTGCCCAGCGAATTATCTTTGATACTTCCATCATTGCTAGGGAGCTTCTTGTCCCTCCCTGATGGTTGATGTAAGCTACAGTCGTGATGTTGTCCGACTGAAACCTGATGAACCCCCGAGTTGTTAATTGGGGCCAAGCCAGAAGGGCATTGAGAACTGCTCTCAATTCCAGGATGTTTATTGGAAGGAGACTCTCCTCCTGATTCCATAGTCCCTGAGCCTTCAGAGAATTCCAGACAGCGCCCCAACCTAGTAGGCTGGCGTCTGTTGTTACAATTGTCCAGTCTGGCCTGCTGAATGGCATCCCCCTGGACAGGTGTGGCCGATAAAGCCACCATAGAAGAGAATTTCTGGTCTCTTGATTCAGATTCAGAGTAGGGGACAAATCTGAGTAATCCCCATTCCACTGACTTAGCATGCACAATTGCAGCGGTCTGAGGTGTAGGCGTGCAAAAACAGAATTTATGTTTACCTGATAAATTTCTTTCTCCAACGGTGTGTCCGGTCCACGGCGTCATCCTTACTTGTGGGATATTCTCTTCCCCAACAGGAAATGGCAAAGAGCCCAGCAAAGCTGGTCACATGATCCCTCCTAGGCTCCGCCTACCCCAGTCATTCGACCGACGTTAAGGAGGAATATTTGCATAGGAGAAACCATATGGTACCGTGGTGACTGTAGTTAAAGAAAATAAAATATCAGACCTGATTAAAAAAACCAGGGCGGGCCGTGGACCGGACACACCGTTGGAGAAAGAAATTTATCAGGTAAACATAAATTCTGTTTTCTCCAACATAGGTGTGTCCGGTCCACGGCGTCATCCTTACTTGTGGGAACCAATACCAAAGCTTTAGGACACGGATGAAGGGAGGGAGCAAATCAGGTCACCTAAATGGAAGGCACCACGGCTTGCAAAACCTTTCTCCCAAAAATAGCCTCAGAAGAAGCAAAAGTATCAAACTTGTAAAATTTGGTAAAAGTGTGCAGTGAAGACCAAGTCGCTGCCCTACATATCTGATCAACAGAAGCCTCGTTCTTGAAGGCCCATGTGGAAGCCACAGCCCTAGTGGAATGAGCTGTGATTCTTTCGGGAGGCTGCCGTCCGGCAGTCTCGTAAGCCAATCTGATGATGCTTTTAATCCAAAAAGAGAGAGAGGTAGAAGTTGCTTTTTGACCTCTCCTTTTACCTGAATAAACAACAAACAAGGAAGATGTTTGTCTAAAATCCTTTGTAGCATCTAAATAGAATTTTAGAGCGCGAACAACATCCAAATTGTGCAACAAACGTTCCTTCTTTGAAACTGGTTTTGGACACAGAGAAGGTACGATAATCTCCTGGTTAATGTTTTTGTTAGAAACAACTTTTGGAAGAAAACCAGGTTTAGAACGTAAAACCACCTTATCTGCATGGAACACCAGATAAGGAGGAGAACACTGCAGAGCAGATAATTCTGAGACTCTTCTAGCAGAAGAAATCGCAACTAAAAACAAAACTTTCCAAGATAATAACTTAATATCAACGGAATGTAAGGGTTCAAACGGAACCCCCTGAAGAACTGAAAGAACTAAATTGAGACTCCAAGGAGGAGTCAAAGGTTTGTAAACAGGCTTGATTCTAACCAGAGCCTGAACAAAGGCTTGAACATCTGGCACAGCTGCCAGCTTTTTGTGAAGTAATACCGACAAGGCAGAAATCTGTCCCTTCAGGGAACTAGCAGATAATCCTTTGTCCAATCCTTCTTGAAGGAAGGATAGAATCCTAGGAATCTTAACCTTGTCCCAAGGGAATCCTTTAGATTCACACCAACAGATATATTTTTTCCAAATTTTGTGGTAAATCTTTCTAGTCACAGGCTTTCTGGCCTGAACAAGAGTATCGATAACAGAATCTGAGAATCCTCGCTTCGATAAAATCAAGCGTTCAATCTCCAAGCAGTCAGCTGGAGTGAAACCAGATTCGGATGTTCGAACGGACCCTGAACAAGAAGGTCTCGTCTCAAAGGTAGCTTCCAAGGTGGAGCCGATGACATATTCACCAGATCTGCATACCAAGTCCTGCGTGGCCACGCAGGAGCTATCAAGATCACCGACGCCCTCTCCTGCTTGATCCTGGCTATCAGCCTGGGGATGAGAGGAAATGGCGGGAACACATAAGCTAGTTTGAAGGTCCAAGGTGCTACTAGTGCATCCACTAGAGCCGCCTTGGGATCCCTGGATCTGGCCCCGTAGCAAGGAACTTTGAAGTTCTGACGAGAGGCCATCAGATCCATGTCTGGAATGCCCCACAGGTGAGTGACTTGGGCAAAGATTTCCGGATGGAGTTCCCACTCCCCCGGATGCAATGTCTGCCGACTCAGAAAATCCGCTTCCCAATTTTCCACTCCTGGGATGTGGATAGCAGACAGGTGGCAGGAGTGAGACTCCGCCCAAAGAATAATTTTGGTTACTTCTTCCATCGCTAGGGAACTTCTTGTTCCCCCCTGATGGTTGATGTACGCAACAGTCGTCATGTTGTCTGATTGAAACCGTATGAACCTGGTCCTCGCAAGCTGGGGCCAGGCCTGAAGAGCATTGAATATCGCTCTCAGTTCCAGAATATTTATCGGTAGAAGAGATTCTTCCCGAGACCAAAGACCCTGAGCTTTCAGGGATCCCCAGACCGCGCCCCAGCCTATCAGACTGGCGTCGGTCGTGACAATGACCCACTCTGGTCTGTGGAACATCATCCCTTGAGACAGATTGTCCAGGGACAGCCACCAACGGAGTGAGTCTCTGGTCCTCTGATTTACTTGTATCTTCGGAGACAAGTCTGTATAGTCCCCATTCCACTGACTGAGCATGCACAGTTGTAATGGTCTTAGATGAATGCGCGCAAAAGGAACTATGTCCATCGCCGCCACCATCAAACCGATCACTTCCATGCACTGAGCTATGGAAGGAAGAGGAACGGAATGAAGTATCCGACAAGAGTCCAGAAGCTTTGTTTTTCTGGCCTCTGTTAGAAAGATCCTCATTTCTAAGGAGTCTATAATTGTTCCCAAGAAGGGAACCCTTGTTGACGGGGATAGAGAACTCTTTTCCACGTTCACTTTCCAGCCGTGAGATCTGAGAAAGGCCAGGACAATGTCCGTGTGAGCCTTTGCTTGAGGAAGGGACGACGCTTGAATCAGAATGTCGTCCAGGTAAGGTACTACTGCAATGCCCCTTGGTCTTAGCACCGCTAGAAGGGACCCTAGTACCTTTGTGAAAATCCTTGGAGCAGTGGCTAATCCGAAAGGAAGCGCCACGAACTGGTAATGTTTGTCCAGGAATGCAAACCTTAGGAACCGATGATGTTCCTTGTGGATAGGAATATGTAGATACGCATCCTTTAAATCCACCGTGGTCATGAATTGACCTTCCTGGATGGAAGGAAGGATAGTTCGAATGGTTTCCATCTTGAACGATGGGACCTTGAGAAATTTGTTTAAGATCTTGAGATCTAGGATTGGTCTGAACGTTCCCTCTTTTTTGGGAACTATGAACAGATTGGAGTAGAACCCCATCCCTTGTTCTTAATGGAACAGGATGAATCACTCCCATTTTTAACAGGTCTTCTACACAATGTAAGAACGCCTGTCTTTTTATGTGGTCTGAAGACAACTGAGACCTGTGGAACCTCCCCCTTGGGGGAAGTCCCTTGAATTCCAGAAGATAACCCTGGGAGACTATTTCTAGCGCCCAAGGATCCAGAACATCTCTTGCCCAAGCCTGAGCGAAGAGAGAGAGTCTGCCCCCCACCAGATCCGGTCCCGGATCGGGGGCCAATATTTCATGCTGTCTTGGTAGCAGTGGCAGGTTTCTTGGCCTGCTTTCCCTTGTTCCAGCCTTGCATTGGTCTCCAAGCTGGCTTGGCCTGAGAAGTATTACCCTCTTGCTTAGAGGACGTAGCACCTTGGGCTGGTCCGTTTTTACGAAAGGGACGAAAATTAGGTCTATTTTTTGCCTTGAAAGGCCGATCCTGAGGAAGGGCATGGCCCTTACCCCCAGTGATATCAGAGATAATCTCTTTCAAGTCAGGACCAAACAACGTTTTCCCCTTGAAAGGAATGTTTAGTAGCTTGTTCTTGGAAGACGCATCAGCCGACCAAGATTTCAACCAAAGCGCTCTGCGCGCCACAATAGCAAACCCAGAGTTCTTAGCCGCTAACTTAGCCAATTGCAAAGAGGCGTCTAGAGTGAAAGAATTAGCCAATTTGAGAGCATTGATTCTGTCCATAATCTCCTCATAAGGAGGAGAGTCACTATCGAGCACCTTAAGCAGTTCATCAAACCAGAAATATGCGGCAGTAGTGACAGGGACAATGCATGAAATGGGTTGTAGAAGGTAACCCTGCTGAACAAACATCTTTTTAAGCAAACCTTCTAATTTTTTATCCATAGGATCTTTGAAAGCACAACTATCCTCTATTGGAATAGTGGTGCGTTTGTTTAAAGTAGAAACCGCTCCCTCGACCTTGGGGACTGACTGCCATAAGTCCTTTCTGGGGTCGACCATAGGAAACAATTTTTTAAATATGGGGGGAGGGACGAAAGGAATACCGGGCCTTTCCCATTCTTTATTAACAATGTCCGCCACCCGCTTGGGTATAGGAAAAGCTTCTGGGAGCCCCGGCACCTCTAGGAACTTGTCCATTTTACATAGTTTCTCTGGGATGACTAAATTTTCACAATCATCCAGAGTGGATAATACCTCCTTAAGCAAAATGCGGAGATGTTCCAATTTAAATTTAAATGTAATCACATCAGATTCAGCCTGCTGAGAAATGTTCCCTAAATCAGTAATTTCTCCCTCAGACAAAACCTCCCTGGCCCCCTCAGATTGGGTTAGGGGCCCTTCAGAGATATTAATATCAGCGTCGTCATGCTCTTCAGTAACTAAAACAGAGCAGCCACGCTTACGCTGACAAGGGTTCATTTTGGCTAAAATGTTTTTGACAGAATTATCCATTACAGCCGTTAATTGTTGCATAGTAAGGAGTATTGGCGCGCTAGATGTACTAGGGGCCTCCTGAGTGGGCAAGACTCGTGTAGACGAAGGAGGGAATGATGCAGTACCATGCTTACTCCCCTCACTTGAGGAATCATCTTGGGCATCATTGTCATTATCACATAAATCACATTTATTTAAATGAATAGGAATTCTGGCTTCCCCACATTCAGAACACAGTCTATCTGGTAGTTCAGACATGTTAAACAGGCATAAACTTGATCAGAAATACAAAAAACGTTTTAAAATAAAACCGTTACTGTCACTTTAAATTTTAAACTGAACACACTTTATTACTGCAATTGCGAAAAAACATGAAGGAATTGTTCAAAATTCACCAAATTTTCACCACAGCGTCTTAAAGCCTTGAAAATATTGCACACCAATTTTGGAAGCTTTAACCCTTAAAATAACGGAACCGGAGCCGTTTTAAGCTTTAAACCCCTTTACAGTCCCTGGTATCTGCTTTGCTGAGACCCAACCAAACCCAAAGGGGAATACGATACCAAATGACGCCTTCAGAAGTCTTTTATAAGTATCAGAGCTCCTCTCACATGCGACTGCATGCCATGCCTCTCAAAAACAAGTGCGCAACACCGGCGCGAAAATGAGACTCTGCCTATGCTTGGGGAAAGCCCCTAAAGAATAAGGTGTCTAAAACAGTGCCTGCCGATATTATTATATCAAAATACCCAGATAAAATGATTCCTCAGGGCTAAATATGTGTTAATAATCAATCGATTTAGCCCAGAAAAAGTCTACAGTTTAAATAAGCCCTTGTGAAGCCCTTATTTACAATCGTAATAAACATGGCTTACCGGATCCCATAGGGAAAATGACAGCTTCCAGCATTACATCGTCTTGTTAGAATGTGTCATACCTCAAGCAGCAAGAGACTGCAAACTGTTCCCCCAACTGAAGTTAATTGCTCTCAACAGTCCTGTGTGGAACAGCCATGGATTTTAGTTACGGTTGCTAAAATCATTTTCCTCATACAAACAGAATTCTTCATCTCTTTTCTGTTTCTGAGTAAATAGTACGTACCAGCACTATTTGAAAATAACAAACTCTTGATTGAATAATGAAAAACTACAGTTAAACACTAAAAAACTCTAAGCCATCTCCGTGGAGATGTTGCCTGTACAACGGCAAAGAGAATGACTGGGGTAGGCGGAGCCTAGGAGGGATCATGTGACCAGCTTTGCTGGGCTCTTTGCCATTTCCTGTTGGGGAAGAGAATATCCCACAAGTAAGGATGACGCCGTGGACCGGACACACCTATGTTGGAGAAAGGTACTATGTCCATTGCCGCTACCATTAAGCCGATCACCTCCATGCATTGAGCTACTGACGGGTGTTGAATGGAATGAAGGACACGGCATGCATTTTGAAGCTTTGTTAACCTGTCTTCTGTCAGGTAAATCTTCATTTCTACAGAATCTATAAGAGTCCCCAAGAATGGAACCCTTGTGAGAGGAAAAAGAGAACTCTTCTTTTCGTTCACTTTCCATCCATGCGACCTTAGAAATGCCAGAACTAACTCTGTATGAGACTTGGCAGTTTGAAAGCTTGAAGCTTGTATTAGAATGTCGTCTAGGTACGGAGCTACCGAAATCCCTCGCGGTCTTAGTACCGCCAGAAGGGCACCCAGAACCTTTGTGAAGATTCTTGGAGCCGTAGCCAATCCGAATGGAAGAGCTACAAACTGGTAGTGCCTGTCTAAGAAGGCAAACCTTAGATACCGGTGATGATCTTTGTGAATCGGTATGTGAAGGTAAGCATCTTTTAAATCCACTGTGGTCATGTACTGACCCTTTTGGATCATGGGTAAGATTGTCCGAATAGTTTCCATTTTGAACGATGGAACTCTTAGGAATTTGTTTAGAATCTTTAAATCTAAGATTGGCCTGAAAGTTCCCTCTTTTTTGGGAACCACAAACAGGTTTGAGTAGAACCCTTGTCCTTGTTCCGACCGCGGAACCGGATGGATCACTCCCATTAATAACAGATCTTGTACACAGCGTAGAAACGCTTCTTTCTTTATCTGGTTTGTTGACAATCTTGACAGATGAAATCTCCCTCTTGGGGGAGATAATTTGAAGTCTAGAAGGTATCCCTGAGATATGATCTCTAGCGCCCAGGGATCCTGAACATCTCTTGCCCAGGCCTGGGCGAAGAGAGAAAGTCTGCCCCCCACTAGATCCGGTCCCGGATCGGGGGCTCTCGGTTCATGCTGTCTTTGGGGCAGCAGCAGGTTTCCTGGCCTGCTTGCTCTTGTTCCAGGACTGGTTAGGCTTCCAGCCTTGCCTGTAACGAGCAACAGCTCCCTCCTGTTTTGGTGCAGTGGAGGTTGATGCTGCTCCTGTTTTGAAATTCCGAAAGGGACGAAAATTAGACTGTCTAGCCTTAGCTTTGGCTTTGTCTTGAGGTAGGGCGTGGCCCTTACCTCCTGTAATGTCAGCGATAATTTCTTTCAAACCGGGCCCAAATAAAGACTGCCCCTTGAAAGGTATATTAAGTAATTTGGACTTAGAAGTAACATCAGCTGACCAGGATTTTAGCCACAGCGCCCTACGTGCCTGTATGGCGAATCCTGAGTTCTTAGCCGTAAGTTTGGTTAAATGTACTACGGCCTCCGAAATGAATGAATTAGCTAGTTTAAGGACTCTAAGCCTGTCCGTAATGTCGTCTAGCGTAGATGAACTAAGGTTCTCTTCCAGAGACTCAATCCAAAATGCTGCCGCAGCCGTAATCGGCGCGATACATGCAAGGGGTTGCAATATAAAACCTTGTTGAACAAACATTTTCTTAAGGTAACCCTCTAATTTTTTATCCATTGGATCTGAAAAAGCACAGCTATCCTCCACCGGGATAGTGGTACGCTTAGCTAAAGTAGAAACTGCTCCCTCCACCTTAGGGACCGTTTGCCATAAGTCCCGAGTGGTGGTGTCTATTGGAAACATCTTTCTAAATATTGGAGGGGGTGAGAACGGCACACCGGGTCTATCCCACTCCTTAGTAACAATTTCAGTTAGTCTCTTAGGTATAGGAAAAACGTCAGTACTCGCCGGTACCGCAAAGTATTTATCCAACCTACACAGTTTCTCTGGTATTGCAACGGTGTTACAATCATTGAGAGCTGCTAAGACCTCCCCTAGTAATACACGGAGGTTCTCCAATTTAAATTTAAAATTTGAAATATCTGAATCCAATCTGTTTGGATCAGAACCGTCACCTACAGAATGAAGCTCTCCGTCCTCATGCTCTGCAAGCTGTGACGCAGTATCAGACATGGCCCTAGTATTGTCAGCGCACTCTGTTCTCACCCCAGAGTGATCACGCTTGCCTCTTAGTTCTGGTAATTTAGACAAAACTTCAGTCATAACAGTAGCCATATCTTGTAATGTTATCTGTAATGGCCGCCCAGATGTATTAGGCGCCATAATATCACGCACCTCCCGGGCGGGAGATGCAGGTACTGCCGCGTGAGGCGAGTTAGTCGGCATAACTCTCCCCTCGCTGTTTGGTGAAATTTGTTCAAATTGTACAGATTGACTTTTATTTAAAGTAGCATCAATACAGTTAGTACATAAATTTCTATTGGGCTCCACCTTGGCATTGGAACAAATGACACAGATATCTTCCTCTGAGTCAGACATGTTTAACACACTAGCAATAAACTTGCAACTTGGTTATAATCTTTTTTTTTAGCAAAAACGTACTGTGCCTCAAAGAGGTACTAAACGATTAAATGACAGTTGAAACAATGAACTGAAAAACAGTTATAGCATCAAACTTTAAAACAACACAACTTTTAGCAAAGGTTTGTTCCCATTAGTAAAATAACAATAATTAAATTTGACATAAAAATTACAGAGCAACGTTTTTATTCACAGTCAATATAAAATTCTCACAGCTCTGCTGAGAGAATCTACCTCCCTCCAAAGAAGTTTGAAGACCCCTGAGATCTGTCAGAGATGAACCGGATCATGCAGGAAATATAAGAGTAACTGACTGGAATTTTTTGATGCGTAGCAAAGAGCGCCAAAAACGGCCCCTCCCCCTCACACACAGCAGTGAAGAGAAACGAAACTGTCACAATTAAAACCAAACAACTGCCAAGTGGAAAATAATGCCCAAATATTTATTCACTCAGTACCTCAGAAATGTAAACGATTCTACATTCCAGCAAAAACGTTTAACATGATAAATACTTATTAAAAGGATTAGTGACTTTTAACAGAGTAGTTCCGGTGAAATACCATCCCCAGAATACTGAAGTGTATACATACATGTCATTATAACGGTATGGCAGGATTTTCTCATCAATTCCATTCAGAAAATAAAAACTGCTACATACCTCAATGCAGATTCATCTGCCCGCTGTCCCCTGATCTGAAGATTTTACCTCCCTCAGATGGCCGAGAACAGCAATATGATCTTAACTACTCCGGTTAAAATCATAGTAAAAAACTCTGGTAGATTCTTCCTCAAACTCTGCCAGAGAAGTAATAACACGCTCCGGTGCTATTGTAAAATAACAAACTTTTGATTGAAGTCATAAAAACTAAGTATAATCACCATAGTCCTCTCACACATCCTATCTAGTCGTTGGGTGCAAGAGAATGACTGGGACTGACGTAGAGGGGAGGAGCTATATGCAGCTCTGCTGGGTGAATCCTCTTGCATTTCCTGTTGGGGAGGAGTTATATCCCAGAAGTAATGATGACCCGTGGACTGATCACACATAACAGAAGAAAAGTTAAGTTTTTGAAAAAAAGACGCTTAAATGTAAAGCATTTTTAAAAACCAGGCACTTTCTCATTAAACTTGAAATTCACTTTAAATGGATGACAGTAATTCTCTGATAATAATGTATCTTTTTTTTTTTTTACTTTTTGTAGAGTACTGTTAGCGAAACATGAAAATTGGAAACATCAGCAAACTAAGCAGACTGTAAAGGAACTTACCAAATTCATTCATTAGTGCTCTTGCCTTCGTTACAAATGGTCCAACCTCACTTGGATGCATTTTGGCCCTTTCCTTTAGATCAGCTCCTAAAAAATAGGATATCATTTAAAAAAATAGTTTTGTGTTTATAGACATTTCTTCAAAACCTTTTTTTCTGGAAATTATGAACTGACCTTTACAATGCATGTGCATTTACACTGCTGCAGCTACTAGATACAGATACAACTAGGTAATTTCATACAGTTTTATACAGTTCTTCAAAACATTTTAAAATGGCCAAAGGATGTACTTAGTTTTTTTCTGACTAAAACATTTTATTTTCAGGCTTCTGCTGACATGTCCTATATGAATAAAGCTTTTGAGGGCTGTTCCTATCAGCAAAAGAGCATAAATACAGCAGAATGAAGGATTGTATCTCATCATTTCATATTAATTTAGGAACAAGCTTAAAGTGAAGGTAAACTTTGATAAATGAAAGCCTGTTTTTTTTTAAATACTATTAAAAACAAGGGCACATTCATTCATCAAAGTTTAGAAAGCAGCCATTTTGATTAAAAACTTACCTTTGTTTTTTTGACAGCCAGAGCAGCTTCCCCAACCCGGAGATACTCTCTTCACACGTTATCAATGACTAATCCAGCTTCCGCCAATCACGGCATGGCCTCAGGCAATGACTCCCCTGGGGGGAAAGCCGTGATTGGAAGAAGCTGGATTAGTCATTGATGATGTATGAAGAGAGGATCTCCGGGTGGGGGAAGCTGCTCTGGCTGTCAAAAAAACAAAGGTAAGTTTTTAATCAAATTGGCTGCTTTCTAAACTTTGATGAATGAAAGTGCCCCTGTTTTTAATAGTATTTAAAAAAAATCAGAGCTTTTCCCCTTGGAAGAATATAGATATTTCAAACGTAACAAATCAGCATTTTTCTTCTTAAAGTAAAAAGAAAATCCTAGCGTTTTACAAACATTAGGATTGACTTTTGAAACAAATAAAGGGGACTTTCATTCATGAAGTATAAGATACTTCCTGTAGAAAGCTCCTTTATTTGTTTTAACCGATCGCCGTTTTTAGCTGCTACAGCAGCCCACGGCTAAAATAGTTTTTTGCTAAGAGGTGACGTTTTCACCTCTTACCCAATAGCCGTGCAGTAAATCCGGCTTGGCGCCCATGGGAGCCGGATTTACCACAAGGCTATTGGCTAAGAGGTGAAAACGTCACCTCTTAGCAAAAAAATTTTTTAGCCGTGTGCTGCTGTAGCAGCTAAAAACGGCGATCAGTTAAAACAAATAAAGGAGCTTTCTACAGGAAGTATCTTATACTTCATGAATGAAAGCCCCCTTTTGTTTCAAAAGTCAAACGCTAGGATTTACTTTCACTTTAAGTTCTACTGGTAAGAATCTGTTCAGGCGCTTTGTAATATACCAACCTCTCAACACACCTCCTAGGCCGAATATAATATATATATATATATATATATATATATATATATATATATATATATATATATATATAAATAAATAAAGAATCAGGATCTAGCATTCACACCTTTATCAACCCCCGGGGTGAACTTCAAAAATAATGTAAAACAGAAGAACGGAAGGCACTCGCCGTTTACAGTAATTTATTTATAAAAATTATAAAATATACAAAACTCAAAATTCTAAATACTACAATATATTTACCGGGCACTCATGGATATCCCACACCAGGACTCGCAAGTTTCCCTAACCCTCTTTTTCATTCATTACTTTCCTTGATGTACATTTTTCTCCTTTCTATTGCTTCTACGCTTCCTTTAATCTTTTTCTCCTCCTCCATATGAATGGCATATTGATATCAATAGTAATATTTATATATGTCACCATATTGGTGGTTTCTTTAACAATTGGAAATTATCGCAGTCTGTGCGATTACAGGTACATGCCAATACGGACATTTTCCAATCTTATGAACGGTATATGTGAAATGACTTTTGAATCAGATGCAGTGATGTGAGCAATAACCCTTTGTTTTTTAAATTCAGTATGTTAATTTAATTTGACAATATTCATGTAACATTCAAGTCTATCTTGTGCATATGAGTGTATTATGTCATACATTTTAAAAACATAATTTATGCTTACCTGATAAATGTATTTCTCTTGTAGTGTATCCAGTCCACGGATCATCCATTACTTGTGGGATATTCTCCTTCCCAACAGGAAGTTGCAAGAGGATCACCCACAGCAGAGCTGCTATATAGCTCCTCCCCTCACTGCCATATCCAGTCATTCGACCGAAACAAGACGAGAAAGGAGAAATCATAGGGTGCAGTGGTGACTGTAGTTTAATTAAAATTTAGACCTGCCTTAAAAGGACAGGGCGGGCCGTGGACTGGATACACTACAAGAGAAATAAATTTATCAGGTAAGCATAAATTATGTTTTCTCTTGTTAAGTGTATCCAGTCCACGGATCATCCATTACTTGTGGGATACCAATACCAAAGCTAAAGTACACGGATGATGGGAGGGACAAGGCAGGAACTTAAACGGAAGGAACCACTGCCTGTAGAACCTTTCTCCCAAAAACAGCCTCCGAAGAAGCAAAAGTGTCAAATTTGTAAAATTTTGAAAAGGTGTGAAGCGAAGACCAAGTCGCAGCCTTGCAAATCTGTTCAACAGAGGCCTCATTTTTAAAGGCCCAGGTGGAAGCCACAGCTCTAGTAGAATGAGCTGTAATCCTTTCAGGGGGCTGCTGTCCAGCAGTCTCATAGGCTAAGCGTAATATGCTCCGAAGCCAAAAGGAGAGAGAGGTTGTCGAAGCTTTTTGACCTCTCCTCTGTCCAGAGTAAACGACAAACAGGGCAGATGTTTGACGAAAATCTTTAGTAGCCTGCAAGTAAAACTTCAAGGCATGGACTACGTCCAGATTATGCAAAAGACGTTCCATCTTTGAAGAAGGATTAGGACACAATGATGGAACAACAATCTCTTGATTGATATTCCTGTTAGAAACCAAAAGCCTTTGTCCAAACCCTCTTGGAGAAAGGACAATATCCTAGGAATCCTAACCTTACTCCATGAGTAACTCTTGGATTCACACCAATAAAGATATTTACGCCATATCTTATGGTAGATTTTCCTGGTGACAGGCTTCCGAGCCTGTATTAAGGTATCAATGACTGACTCAGAGAAGCCACGCCTTGATAGAATCAAGCGTTCAATCTCCATGCAGTCAGTCTCAGAGAAATTAGATTTGGATGATTGAAAGGACCTTGTATTAGAGTCCATGGTGGAAGAGATGACATGTCCACTAGGTCTGCATACCAGGTCCTGCGTGGCCATGCAGGCGCTATCAGAATCACCGATGCTCTCTCCTGTTTGATTTTGGCAATCAGTCGAGGGAGCAGAGGAAACGGTGGAAACACATAGGCCAGGTTGAAGAACCAAGGAGCTGCTAGAGCATCTATCAGCGTTGCTCCCGGATCCCTGGACCTGGATCAGTAACAAGGAAGCTTGGCGTTTTGGCGAGACGCCATGAGATCCAGTTCTGGTTTGCCCCAACAATGGACCAGTTGAGCAAACACCTCCGGATGGAGTTCCCACTCCCCCGGATGAAAAGTCTGACGACTTAGAAAATCCGCCTCCCAGTTCTCTACGCCTGGGATGTGGATTGCTGACAGGTGGCAAAAGTGAGACTCTGCCCAGCGAATTATCTTTGAGACTTCTAACATCGCTAGGGAACTCCTGGTTCCCCCTTGATGGTTGATGTAAGCCACAGTCGTGATGTTATCCAACTGAAATCTGATGAACCTCAGTGTTGCTAACTGAGGCCAAGCTAGAAGAGCATTGAATATTGCTCTTAACTCCAGAATATTTATTGGGAGGAGTTTCTCCTCCTGAGTCCACGATCCCTGAGCCTTCAGGGAGTTCCAGACTGCGCCCCAACCTAGAAGGCTGGCATCTGTTGTTACAATCGTCCAATCTGGCCTGCGAAAGATCATACCCTTGGACAGATGGACCCGAGAAAGCCACCAGAGATGAGAATCTCTGGTCTCTTGATCCAGATTTAGTAGAGGGGACAAATCTGAGTAATCCCCATTCCACTGACTTAGCATGCATAATTGCAGCGGTCTGAGATGCAGGCGCGCAAATGGTACTATGTCCATTGCCGCTACCATTAAGCCGATTACTTCCATGCACTGAGCCACTGATGGGCGTGGAATGGAATGAAGGACACGGCAAGCATTTAAAAGTTTTGATAACCTGGACTCCGTCAGGTAAATCTTCATCTCTACAAAATCTATAAGAGTCCCTAGGAAGGAGACTCTTGTGAGTGGTGATAGAGGTCTTGCACACAGCTTAGGAATGCCTCTTTCTTTATCTGGTTTGCTGATAACCTTGAAAGATGAAATCTCCCTTGTGGAGGAGAAGCTTTGAAGTCCAGAAGATATCCCTGAGATATGATCTCCAACGCCCAGGGATCCTGAACATCTCTTGCCCACGCCTGGGCGAAGAGAGAAAGTCTGCCCCCCACTAGATCTGTTTCCGGATAGGGGGCCGTTCCTTTATGCTGTCTTGGGGGCAGCAGCAGGCTTTCTGGCCTGCTTGCCCTTGTTCCAGGACTGGTTAGGTTCCCAGGCCTGTCTGGAATGAGCAACAGTTCCCTCTTGTTTTGAAGCGGAGGAAGTTGATGCTGCTCCTGCCTTGAAATTTCGAAAGGCACGAAAATTAGACTGTTTGGCCTTTGATTTGGCCCTGTCCTGAGGAAGGGTATGACCCTTGCCTCCAGTAATGTCAGCAATAATTTCCTTCAAGCCAGGCCCAAATAAGGTCTGCCCCTTGGAAGGAATGTTGAGTAATTTAGACTTTGAAGTCACGTCAGCTGACCAGGATTTAAGCCATAGCGCCCTACGCGCCTGGATGGCGAATCCGGAATTCTTAGCCGTTAGTTTAGTCAAATGAACAATGGCATCAGAAACAAATGAGTTAGCTAGCTTAAGCGTTCTAAGCTTGTCAATAATTTCATTCAATGGAGCTGTCTGGATGGCCTCTTCCAGGGCCTCAAACCAGAATGCCGCCGCAGCAGTGACAGGCGCAATGCATGCAAGGGGCTGTAAAATAAAACCTTGTTGAATAAACATTTTCTTAAGGTAACCCTCCAATTTTTTATCCATTGGATCTGAAAAAGCACAACTGTCCTCAACCGGGATAGTGGTACGCTTTGCTAAAGTAGAAACTGCTCCCTCCACCTTAGGGACCGTCTGCCATAAGTCCCGTGTAGTGGCGTCTATTGGAAACATTTTTCTAAATATAGGAGGTGGGGAAAAGGGCACACCGGGTCTATCCCACTCCTTGCTAATAACTTCTGTAAGCCTTTTAGGTATAGGAAAAACGTCAGTACACACCGGCACCGCATAGTATCTATCCAGCCTACACAATTTCTCTGGAATTGCAACTGTGTTACAGTCATTCAGAGCAAAAATACCTCCCCAAGCAATACACGGAGGTTCTCAAGCTTAAATTTAAAATTAGAAATCTCTGAATCAGGTTTCCCCGAGTCAGAGATGTCACCCACAGACTGAAGCTCTCCGTCCTCATGTTCTGCATACTGTGACGCAGTATCAGACATGGCTCTAACAGCATTTGCGCACTCTGTATCTCTCCTAACCCCAGAGCTATCGCGCTTGCCTCTTAATTCAGGCAATCTAGATAATACCTCTGACAGGGTATTATTCATGATTGCAGCCATGTCCTGCAAGGTAATCGCTATGGGCGTCCCTGATGTAATTGGCGCCATATTAGCGTGCGTCCCCTGAGCGGGAGGCGAAGGGTCTGACACGTGGGGAGAGTTAGTCGGCATAACTTCCCCCTCGACCTCTGGTGATAATTCTTTTATAGATAAAGACTGATCTTTACTGTTTAAGGTGAAATCAATATATTTAGTACACATTCCCCTATGGGGCTCCACCATGGCTTTCAAACATAATGAACAAGTAGGTTCCTCTGTGTCAGACATGTTTAAACAGACTAGCAATGAGACTAGCAAGCTTGGAAAACACTTTAAAACAAGTTTACAAGCAAAATAAAAAACGTTACTGCGCCTTTAAGAAACACAAATTTTCCCAAATGTTGAAATAACAGTGAAAAAACAGAATTTATGTTTACCTGATAAATTACTTTCTCCAACGGTGTGTCCGGTCCACGGCGTCATCCTTACTTGTGGGAATATTCTCTTCCCCAACAGGAAATGGCAAAGAGCCCAGCAAAGCTGGTCACATGATCCCTCCTAGGCTCCGCCTACCCCAGTCATTCGACCGACGTTAAGGAGGAATATTTGCATAGGAGAAACCATATGATACCGTGGTGACTGTAGTTAAAGAAAATAAATTATCAGACCTGATTAAAAAAACAGGGCGGGCCGTGGACCGGACACACCGTTGGAGAAAGTAATTTATCAGGTAAAAATAAATTCTGTTTTCTCCAACATAGGTGTGTCCGGTCCACGGCGTCATCCTTACTTGTGGGAACCAATACCAAAGCTTTAGGACACGGATGAAGGGAGGGAGCAAATCAGGTCACCTAAATGGAAGGCACCACGGCTTGCAAAACCTTTCTCCCAAAAACAGCCTCAGAAGAAGCAAAAGTATCAAACTTGTAAAATTTGGTAAAAGTGTGCAGTGAAGACCAAGTCGCTGCCCTACATATCTGATCAACAGAAGCCTCGTTCTTGAAGGCCCATGTGGAAGCCACAGCCCTAGTGGAATGAGCTGTGATTCTTTCAGGAGGCTGCCGTCCGGCAGTCTCGTAAGCCAATCTGATGATGCTTTTAATCCAAAAAGAGAGAGAGGTAGAAGTTGCTTTTTGACCTCTCCTTTTACCAGAATAAACAACAAACAAGGAAGATGTTTGTCTAAAATCCTTTGTAGCATCTAAATAGAATTTTAGAGCGCGAACAACATCCAAATTGTGCAACAAACGTTCCTTCTTCGAAACTGGTTTCGGACACAAAGAAGGCACGACTATCTCCTGGTTAATGTTTTTGTTAGAAACAACTTTTGGAAGAAAACCAGGTTTAGTACGTAAAACCACCTTATCTGCATGGAACACCAGATAAGGAGGAGAACACTGCAGAGCAGATAATTCTGAAACTCTTCTGGCAGAAGAAATTGCAACCAAAAACAAAACTTTCCAAGATAATAACTTAATATCAACGGAATGTAAGGGTTCAAACGGAACCCCCTGAAGAACTGAAAGAACTAAGTTGAGACTCCAAGGGGGAGTCAAAGGTTTGTAAACAGGCTTAATTCTAACCAGAGCCTGAACAAAGGCTTGAACATCTGGCACAGCTGCCAGCTTTTTGTGGAGTAACACAGACAAGGCAGAAATCTGTCCCTTCAAGGAACTTGCAGATAATCCTTTCTCCAATCCTTCTTGAAGAAAGGATAGAATCTTAGGAATCTTTACCTTGTCCCAAGGGAATCCTTTAGATTCACACCAACAGATATATTTTTTCCATAATTTGTGGTAAATTTTTCTAGTTACAGGCTTTCTGGCCTGAACAAGAGTATCAATAACAGAATCTGAGAACCCTCGTTTTGATAAGATCAAGCGTTCAATCTCCAAGCAGTCAGCTGGAGTGAGACCAGATTCGGATGTTCGAACGGACCTTGAACAAGAAGGTCTCGTCTCAAAGGTAGCTTCCATGGTGGAGCCGATGACATATTCACCAGATCTGCATACCAAGTCCTGCGTGGCCACGCAGGAGCTATCAAGATCACCGACGCCCTCTCCTGATGGATCCTGGCTACCAGCCTGGGGATGAGAGGAAACGGCGGGAATACATAAGCTAGTTTGAAGGTCCAAGGTGCTACTAGTGCATCTACTAGAGTCGCCTTGGGATCCCTGGATCTGGACCCGTAGCAAGGAACCTTGAAGTTCTGACGAGAGGCCATCAGATCCATGTCTGGAATGCCCCACAGTTGAGTAATTTGGGCAAAGATTTCCGGATGGAGTTCCCACTCCCCCGGATGTAATGTCTGACGACTCAGAAAATCCGCTTCCCAATTTTCCACTCCTGGGATGTGGATTGCAGACAGGTGGCAGGAGTGAGTCTCCGCCCATTGAATGATTTTGGTCACTTCTTCCATCGCCAGGGAACTCCTTGTTCCCCCCTGATGGTTGATGTACGCAACAGTCGTCATGTTGTCTGATTGAAACCGTATGAACTTGGCCTTTGCTAGCTGAGGCCAAGCCTTGAGAGCATTGAATATCGCTCTCAGTTCCAGAATATTTATCGGTAGAAGAGATTCTTCCCGAGACCAAAGACCCTGAGCTTTCAGGGATCCCCAGACCGCGCCCCAGCCCATCAGACTGGCGTCGGTCGTGACAATGACCCACTCTGGTCTGCGGAAGGTCATCCCTTGTGACAGGTTGTCCAGGGACAGCCACCAACGGAGTGAGTCTCTGGTCCTCTGATTTACTTGTATCTTCGGAGACAAGTCTGTATAGTCCCCATTCCACTGACTGAGCATGCACAGTTGTAATGGTCTTAGATGAATGCGCGCAAAAGGAACTATGTCCATTGCCGCTACCATCAAACCTATTACTTCCATGCACTGCGCTATGGAAGGAAGAGGAACGGAATGAAGTGTCCGACAAGAGTTTAGAAGTTTTGTTTTTCTGGCCTCTGTCAGAAAAATCCTCATTTCTAAGGAGTCTATTATTGTTCCCAAGAAGGGAACCCTTGTCGACGGAGATAGAGAACTCTTTTCCACGTTCACTTTCCATCCGTGAGATCTGAGAAAGGCCAGGACTATGTCCGTGTGAGCCTTTGCTTGAGGAAGGGACGACGCTTGAATCAGAATGTCGTCCAAGTAAGGTACTACTGCAATGCCCCTTGGTCTTAGCACCGCTAGAAGGGACCCTAGTACCTTTGTGAAAATCCTTGGAGCAGTGGCTAATCCGAAAGGAAGCGCCACGAACTGGTAATGCTTGTCCAGGAATGCGAACCTTAGGAACCGATGATGTTCCTTGTGGATAGGAATATGTAGATACGCATCCTTTAAATCCACCGTGGTCATGAATTGACCTTCCTGGATGGAAGGAAGAATTGTTCGAATGGTTTCCATTTTGAACGATGGAACCTTGAGAAACTTGTTTAAGATCTTGAGATCTAAGATTGGTCTGAACGTTCCCTCTTTTTTGGGAACTATGAACAGATTGGAGTAGAACCCCATCCCTTGTTCTCCTAATGGAACAGGATGAATCACTCCCATTTTTAACAGGTCTTCTACACAATGTAAGAATGCCTGTCTTTTTATGTGGTCTGAAGACAATTGAGACCTGTGGAACCTCCCCCTTGGGGGAAGCCCCTTGAATTCCAGAAGATAACCTTGGGAGACTATTTCTAGTGCCCAAGGATCCAGAACATCTCTTGCCCAAGCCTGAGCGAAGAGAGAGAGTCTGCCCCCCACCAGATCCGGTCCCGGATCGGGGGCCAACATTTCATGCTGTCTTGGTAGCAGTGGCAGGTTTCTTGGCCTGCTTTCCCTTGTTCCAGCCTTGCATTGGTCTCCAGGCTGGCTTGGCTTGAGAAGTATTACCCTCTTGCTTAGAGGACGTAGCACTTGGGGCTGGTCCGTTTCTACGAAAGGGACGAAAATTAGGTTTATTTTTGGCCTTGAAAGACCTATCCTGAGGAAGGGCGTGGCCCTTACCCCCAGTGATATCAGAGATAATCTCTTTCAAGTCAGGGCCAAACAGCGTTTTCCCCTTGAAAGGAATGTTAAGGAGTTTGTTCTTGGAAGACGCATCAGCTGACCAAGATTTCAACCAAAGCGCTCTGCGCGCCACAATAGCAAACCCAGAATTCTTTGCCGCTAACCTAGCCAATTGCAAAGTGGCGTCTAGGGTGAAAGAATTAGCCAATTTGAGAGCACGGATTCTGTCCATAATCTCCTCATAAGGAGGAGAATCACTATCGATCGCCTTTACTAGCTCATCGAACCAGAAACACGCGGCTGTAGTGACAGGGACAATGCATGAAATTGGTTGTAGAAGGTAACCCTGCTGAACAAACATCTTTTTAAGCAAACCTTCTAATTTTTTATCCATAGGATCTTTGAAAGCACAACTATCTTCTATGGGTATAGTGGTGCGTTTGTTTAAAGTAGAAACCGCTCCCTCGACCTTGGGGACTGTCTGCCATAAGTCCTTTCTGGGGTCGACCATAGGAAACAATTTTTTAAATATGGGGGGAGGGACGAAAGGTATACCGGGCCTTTCCCATTCTTTATTTACAATGTCCGCCACCCGCTTGGGTATAGGAAAAGCTTCTGGGAGCCCCGGGACCTCTAGGAACTTGTCCATTTTACATAGTTTCTCTGGGATGATCAAATTCTCACAATCATCCAGAGTGGATAATACCTCCTTAAGCAGAGCGCGGAGATGTTCCAACTTAAATTTAAATGTAATCACATCGGGTTCAGCTTGTTGAGAAATTTTCCCTGAATCTGAAATTTCTCCCTCAGACAAAACCTCCCTGGCCTCCTCAGACTGGTGTAGGGGCATTTCAGAACCATTATCATCAGCGTCCTCATGCTCTTCAGTATCTAAAACAGAGCAGTCGCGCTTACGCTGATAAGTGGGCATTTTGGCTAAAATGTTTTTGATAGAATTATCCATTACAGCCGTTAATTGTTGCATAGTAAGGAGTATTGGCGCGCTAGATGTACTAGGGGCCTCCTGAGTGGGCAAGACTCGTGTAGACGAAGGAGGGAATGATGCAGTACCATGCTTACTCCCCTCACTTGAGGAATCATCTTGGGCATCATTTTCAGTGTCACATAAATCACATTTATTTAAATGAGAAGGAACCCTTAAAATAACGGAACCGGAGCCGTTTTTAACTTTAACCCCTTTACAGTCCCTGGTATCTGCTTTGCTGAGACCCAACCAAGCCCAAAGGGGAATACGATACCAAATGACGCCTTCAGAAAGTCTTTTCTATGTATCAGAGCTCCTCACACATGCGACTGCATGTCATGCCTCTCAAAAACAAGTGCGCAATACCGGCGCGAAAATGAGGCTCTGCCTATGATTAGGGAAAGCCCCTAAAGAATAAGGTGTCTAAAACAGTGCCTGCCGATATTATTTTACCAAAATACCCAGATTAAATGATTCCTCAAGGCTAAATATGTGTAATATATGAATCGATTTAGCCCAGAAAATGTCTACAGTCTTAATAAGCCCTTGTGAAGCCCTTATTTACTGTCTGAATAAAAATGGCTTACCGGATCCCATAGGGAAAATGACAGCTTCCAGCATTACATCGTCTTGTTAGAATGTGTCATACCTCAAGCAGCAAAAGACTGCTCACTGTTCCCCCAACTGAAGTTAATTCCTCTCAACAGTCCTGTGTGGAACAGCCATGGATTTTAGTAACGGTTGCTAAAATCATTTTCCTCTTACAAACAGAAATCTTCATCTCTTTTCTGTTTCAGAGTAAATAGTACATACCAGCACTATTTTAAAATAACAAACTCTTGATTGAATAATAAAAACTACAGTTAAACACTAAAAAACTCTAAGCCATCTCCGTGGAGATGTTGCCTGTACAACGGCAAAGAGAATGACTGGGGTAGGCGGAGCCTAGGAGGGATCATGTGACCAGCTTTGCTGGGCTCTTTGCCATTTCCTGTTGGGGAAGAGAATATTCCCACAAGTAAGGATGACGCCGTGGACCGGACACACCTATGTTGGAGAAAATGCAGTTACACTAACGAAATTTTTACAGTGTATGTAATAAGTTAGCAGAGCATTGCACCCACTTGCAAATGGATGATTAACCCCTTAATACCAAAAACGGAATAACAAATGACAAAAACATTTTTTAAACAGTCACAACAACTGCCACAGCTCTACTGTGGCTTTTTACCTCCCTCAATACGACTTTTGAAGCCTTTTGAGCCCTTCAGAGAAGTCCTGGATCATGCAGGAAGAAGCTGGATGTCTGTGTCTGTAATTTTTGGTGTGCAAAAAAACGCTAAAATAGGCCCCTCCCACTCATATTACAACAGTGGGAAGCCTCAGGGAACTGTTTCTAGGCAAAATTCAAGCCAGCCATGTGGAAAAAACTAGGCCCCAATAAGTTTTATCACCAAACATATGTAAAAAACGATTAAACATGCCAGCAAACGTTTTAAAATACACTTTTATAAGAGTATGTATCTCTATTAATAAGCCTGATACCAGTCGCTATCACTGCATTTAAGGCTTTACTTACATTACTTCGGTATCAGCAGCATTTTCTAGAAAATTCCATCCCTAGAAAAATATTTTAACTGCACATACCTTATTGCAGGAAAACCTGCACGCTATTCCCCCTCTGAAGTTACCTCACTCCTCAGAATATGTGAGAACAGCAAAGGATCTTAGTTACTTCTGCTAAGATCATAGAAAACGCAGGCAGATTCTTCTTCTAAATACTGCCTGAGATAAACAGTACACTCCGGTACCATTTAAAAATAACAAACTTTTGATTGAAGAAATAAACTAAGTATAAAACACCACAGTCCTCTTACGACCTCCATCTTAGTTGAGAGTTGCAAGAGAATGACTGGATATGGCAGTGAGGGGAGGAGCTATATAGCAGCTCTGCTGTGGGTGATCCTCTTGTAACTTCCTGTTGGGAAGGAGAATATCCCACAAGTAATGGATGATCCGTGGACTGGATACACTTAACAAGAGAAACGGGTGAATGGGTAATAAAGGGATTATCTATCTTTTTAAACAATAACATTTTTGAGTTGACTGTCCTTTTAACAACAGAAGGCTTTTGTTACATTAAAGGAAAATGAAAGTCAAAATTTATTTAAACATTCATGGTTCCATTTGAACATACAATTTTAAATTTACTTCTGTTATCAAATTTACTTTTAACAGTTAAATAATTAAAAGCAAATAGTTTGGCCTTAAAGGGACATGAAACCCACATTTTTTCTTTCGAGATTCAGATAGAGAATACAATATTAAACAACTTTCCAATTTACTTCTATTATTTAATTTGCTTCCTTCTCTTGTTAACATTTGCTGGAAGTTTTATCTAGGCAAGTTCATGAGCAACAGAGAAACTAGGTTCTAGCTGTTGATTGGTGGCTGCATATATATATTGAAAGTGATTGGCTCACCCATGTGTTCAGTTAGAAACTAGTAGTGCATTGCTGCTCCTTCAACAAATGATATCAAGAGAATGAAACAGATTAGATAATAGAAGTAAAATAGAAAGTTGTTTAAAATTGTATTCTCTATCTGAATCATGACAGAAAATGTTTGGGTTTCATGTCCCTTTAACCCCTTCCGGACCAAGGACATTTTTAATTGTCATGAGGAACATTCCTATGTATTCCTAAGTTATGACGTTTAAAAAAATCTTGCGGCTTTTACCCACTCAGCAAGTTTATTAATATATGCATATTGCACATTTTTAATGGACTATTAATATATTAAATTTAAACACGGTGTTAATTCTTAAAGTTTACTGGCCCTTTAAGTTTAAACATTAAAAAAATGTCCATACAGAATATTGATACAAGTAAACCATTCTGCCGTGTAACTAGTCTTATAGTACTTCATTGTATAACAATTTATTTTCTTATTGTTAAAGGGACACTGAACCCACTTTTTTTTCTTTCATGATTCAGATAGAGCATGCAATTTTAAGCAACTGTCTAATTTACTCCTATTATCAATTTTTCTTCATTATCTTGCTATCTTTATTTGAAAAGCAAGAATGTAAGTTGAGTAGCCGGCCCATTGTTGTTCACAACCTCGGTTGTGCTTGCTGATTGGTGGCTAAATGTAGCCCCCATTCAGCAAGTGCTGTCAAGGGTCTGAACCAAAAAATGTCTGGCTCCGTAGCTTAGATGCCTTTCTTTATAAATAAAGATAGCAAGAGAATGAAGAAAAACTGTCAATAGGAGTAAATTAGAAAGATGCTTAAAGGGACACTGTACCCAAAAAATTTATTTCGTGATTCAGATAGAGCATGACATTTTAAGCAACTTTCTAATTTACTCCAATTATCAAATTTTCTTCATTCTCTTGGTATCTTTATTTGAAATGCAAGAATGTAAGTTTAGATGCCGGCCCATTTTTGGTGAACAACCTGGGTTGTCCTTGCTGATTGGTGGATAAATTCATCCACCAATAAAAAACTGCTGTCCAGAGTGCTGAAACCAAAAAAAAGCTTAGATGCCTTCTTTTTCAAATAATGATAGCAAGAGAACGAAGAAAAAGTGATAATAGGAGTAAATTAGAAAGTTGCTTAAAATTGCATGCTCTTTCTGAATTACAAAAGAAAAAATTTGGGTACAGTTTCCCTTTAAATTTGCATGCTCTATCTGAATCATGAAAGAAAAAAATGTGGGTTTAGTCTCCCTTTAAGGTTGCTCTGAGATTATTTACAGAAAAATATAAAGTGTAAAAGAAAACATATTATGAACCACAAACGTTACCAACACTATGAAAAGCAGTATAAATACTGTTACTTGGTAGCACAAAAAGTTGCTAACCTACATTAAATTCCAGTGTTGCTAGTTTTTACCCTACTTCAATACTTGTTGCTCAATTCAAAAGTACCAGAGGCATTTTTCAGAGCCTTCCGCTGGAGAGTAAAAATTGGACGTGCATCAATAAGGTAGATCTACATTGGAGTTATGGTAATTAGTTTGTTCCTTGTGTGTTTTCATTTACAATTCAACTGATTATAAGGATTTTTATATCAATTAAAAAAAAATATAACAAGAGAGGTGAAAATGTGGTATATTTCTTGGACAACTGAGAAGAATTTAAAATATAAGCTATTAGAACACTGAAGTGCCATTTTCAGGCTTGACAACAGAAACAAGAATATTAGAGCCCTTATAAACGGAGTTGCGCAATAGAACAAGACATATTATGCTATATAATATCTATGCACTATATGATATATTGGGTAATACAGTAGAAAGTAGATTAAAGCTACACTGTAGTGCTAAATTGTGATGTTTTGTAAAAATGGCAACACTTGTTTGTTTATGGATTAGTTGATCAGTGTGAGAAGCTCCACTGGCTGCCGAATATAAATGCTCTCCGTTCCCCTGCATAAACAATCATTCAAGGAATATAAGGAAATTGTGGTAAAATAGCAAATGTTATTTATTACCAAAGCCTTTGATATTTCTTGATACAATAAAAGTTCCATGAAGTTGTCTTTACATTTCCAGTGATGGTTTAGTCATTTTGCTTTCAAGTAACTTGCCGGTAAGGGACTACATATTCATCTATCAATTAAACGGACATGAAACCCCACATTTTTCTTTCATGATTCAGATAGAACATTCAATTTTAAAAAACAGAATTTATGCTTACCTGATAAATTACTTTCTCCAACGGTGTGTCCGGTCCACGGCGTCATCCTTACTTGTGGGATATTCTCCTCCCCAACAGGAAATGGCAAAGAGCCCAGCAAAGCTGGTCACATGATCCCTCCTAGGCTCCGCCTTCCCCAGTCATTCGACCGACGTAAAGGAGGAATATGCATAGGAGAAATCATATGATACCGTGGTGACTGTAGTTAGAGAAAATAATTCATCAGACCTGATTAAAAAAACCAGGGCGGGCCGTGGACCGGACACACCGTTGGAGAAAGTAATTTATCAGGTAAGCATAAATTCTGTTTTCTCCAACATAGGTGTGTCCGGTCCACGGCGTCATCCTTACTTGTGGGAACCAATACCAAAGCTTTAGGACACGGATGATGGGAGGGAGCAAATCAGGTCACCTAGATGGAAGGCACCACGGCTTGCAAAACCTTTCTCCCAAAAATAGCCTCAGAAGAAGCAAAAGTATCAAATTTGTAAAATTTGGTAAAAGTGTGCAGTGAAGACCAAGTCGCTGCCTTACATATCTGCTCAACAGAAGCCTCGTTCTTGAAGGCCCATGTGGAAGCCACGGCCCTAGTGGAGTGAGCTGTGATTCTTTCAGGAGGCTGCCGTCCGGCAGTCTCATAAGCCAATCGGATGATGCTTTTAAGCCAAAAAGAGAGAGAGGTAGAAGTTGCTTTTTGACCTCTCCTTTTACCAGAATAAACAACAAACAAGGAAGAAGTTTGTCTGAAATCCTTAGTAGCCTCTTAATAGAATTTTAGAGCACGAACTACATCCAAATTGTGTAACAAACGTTCCTTCTTTGAAACTGGATTCGGACACAAAGAAGGCACGACTATCTCCTGGTTAATATTTTTGTTAGAAACAACTTTCGGAAGAAAACCAGGTTTAGTACGCAAAACCACCTTATCTGCATGGAACACCAGATAAGGAGGAGAACACTGCAGAGCAGATAACTCTGAAACTCTTCTAGCAGAAGAAATTGCAACCAAAAACAAAACTTTCCAAGATAATAACTTGATATCAACGGAATGTAGGGGTTCAAACGGAACCCCCTGAAGAACTGAAAGAACTAAATTGAGACTCCAAGGAGGAGTCAAAGGTTTGTAAACAGGCTTGATTCTAACCAGAGCCTGAACAAAAGCTTGAACATCTGGCACAGCCGCCAGCTTTCTGTGAAGTAAAACAGATAAAGCAGAAAACAGAATTTATGTTTACCTGATAAATTACTTTCTCCAACGGTGTGTCCGGTCCACGGCGTCATCCTTACTTGTGGGATATTCTCTTCCCCAACAGGAAATGGCAAAGAGCCCAGCAAAGCTGGTCACATGATCCCTCCTAGGCTCCGCCTACCCCAGTCATTCGACCGACGTTAAGGAGGAATATTTGCATAGGAGAAACCATATGGTACCGTGGTGACTGTAGTTAAAGAAAATAAATTATCAGACCTGATTTAAAAAAACCAGGGCGGGCCGTGGACCGGACACACCGTTGGAGAAAGTAATTTATCAGGTAAACATAAATTCTGTTTTCTCCAACATAGGTGTGTCCGGTCCACGGCGTCATCCTTACTTGTGGGAACCAATACCAAAGCTTTAGGACACGGATGAAGGGAGGGAGCAAATCAGGTCACCTAAATGGAAGGCACCACGGCTTGCAAAACCTTTCTCCCAAAAATAGCCTCAGAAGAAGCAAAAGTATCAAACTTGTAAAATTTGGTAAAAGTGTGCAGTGAAGACCAAGTCGCTGCCCTACATATCTGATCAACAGAAGCCTCGTTCTTGAAGGCCCATGTGGAAGCCACAGCCCTAGTGGAATGAGCTGTGATTCTTTCGGGAGGCTGCCGTCCGGCAGTCTCGTAAGCCAATCTGATGATGCTTTTAATCCAAAAAGAGAGAGAGGTAGAAGTTGCTTTTTGACCTCTCCTTTTACCGGATTAAACAACAAACAAGGAAGATGTTTGTCTAAAATCCTTTGTAGCATCTAAATAGAATTTTAGAGCGCGAACAACATCCAAATTGTGCAACAAACGTTCCTTCTTTGAAACTGGTTTCGGACACAGAGAAGGTACGATAATCTCCTGGTTAATGTTTTTGTTAGAAACAACTTTTGGAAGAAAACCAGGTTTAGTACGTAAAACCACCTTATCTGCATGGAACACCAGATAAGGAGGAGAACACTGCAGAGCAGATAATTCTGAAACTCTTCTAGCAGAAGAAATTGCAACTAAAAACAAAACTTTCCAAGATAATAACTTAATATCAACGGAATGCAAGGGTTCAAACGGAACCCCCTGAAGAACTGAAAGAACTAAATTGAGACTCCAAGGAGGAGTCAAAGGTTTGTAAACAGGCTTAATTCTAACCAGAGCCTGAACAAAGGCTTGAACATCTGGCACAGCGGCCAGCTTTTTGTGAAGTAACACAGACAAGGCAGAAATCTGTCCCTTCAGGGAACTTGCAGATAATCCTTTTTCCAATCCTTCTTGAAGGAAGGATAGAATCCTAGGAATCGTAACCTTGTCCCAAGGGAATCCTTTAGATTCACACCAACAGATATATTTTTTCCAAATTTTGTGGTAAATCTTTCTAGTTACAGGCTTTCTGGCCTGAACAAGAGTATCGATAACAGAATCTGAGAACCCTCGCTTCGATAAGATCAAGCGTTCAATCTCCAAGCAGTCAGCTGGAGTGAAACCAGATTCGGATGTTCGAACGGACCCTGAACAAGAAGGTCTCGTCTCAAAGGTAGCTTCCAAGGTGGAGCCGATGACATATTCACCAGATCTGCATACCAAGTCCTGCGTGGCCACGCAGGAGCTATCAAGATCACCGACGCCCTCTCCTGATTGATCCTGGCTACCAGCCTGGGGATGAGAGGAAACGGCGGGAACACATAAGCTAGTTTGAAGGTCCAAGGTGCTACTAGTGCATCCACTAGAGCCGCCTTGGGATCCCTGGATCTGGACCCGTAGCAAGGAACTTTGAAGTTCTGACGAGAGGCCATCAGATCCATGTCTGGAATGCCCCACAGCTGAGTGACTTGGGCAAAGATTTCCGGATGGAGTTCCCACTCCCCCGGATGCAATGTCTGACGACTCAGAAAATCCGCTTCCCAATTTTCCACTCCTGGGATGTGGATAGCAGACAGGTGGCAGGAGTGAGACTCCGCCCATAGAATGATTTTGGTCACTTCTTCCATCGCCAGGGAACTCCTTGTTCCCCCCTGATGGTTGATGTACGCAACAGTTGTCATGTTGTCTGATTGAAACCGTATGAACTTGGCCCTCGCTAGCTGAGGCCAAGCCTTGAGAGCATTGAATATCGCTCTCAGTTCCAGAATATTTATCGGTAGAAGAGATTCTTCCCGAGACCAAAGACCCTGAGCTTTCAGGGATCCCCAGACCGCGCCCCAGCCCATCAGACTGGCGTCGGTCGTGACGATGACCCACTCTGGTCTGCGGAATGTCATCCCTCGTGACAGGTTGTCCAGGGACAGCCACCAACGGAGTGAGTCTCTGGTCCTCTGATTTACTTGTATCTTCGGAGACAAGTCTGTATAGTCCCCATTCCACTGACTGAGCATGCACAGTTGTAATGGTCTTAGATGAATGCGTGCAAAAGGAACTATGTCCATTGCCGCTACCATCAACCCGATCACTTCCATGCACTGAGCTATGGAAGGAAGAGGAACGGAATGAAGTATCCGACAAGAGTCTAGAAGTTTTGTTTTTCTGGCCTCTGTCAGAAAAATCCTCATTTCTAAGGAGTCTATTATTGTTCCCAAGAAGGGAACCCTTGTTGACGGAGATAGAGAACTCTTTTCCACGTTCACTTTCCATCCGTGAGATCTGAGAAAGGCCAGGACAATGTCCGTGTGAGCCTTTGCTTGAGGAAGGGACGACGCTTGAATCAGAATGTCGTCCAAGTAAGGTACTACAGCAATGCCCCTTGGTCTTAGCACAGCTAGAAGGGACCCTAGTACCTTTGTGAAAATCCTTGGAGCAGTGGCTAATCCGAAAGGAAGCGCCACGAACTGGTAATGTTTGTCCAGGAATGCGAACCTCAGGAACCGATGATGTTCCTTGTGGATAGGAATATGTAGATACGCATCCTTTAAATCCACCGTGGTCATGAATTGACCTTCCTGGATGGAAGGAAGAATAGTTCGAATGGTTTCCATCTTGAACGATGGAACCTTGAGAAACTTGTTTAAGATCTTGAGATCTAAGATTGGTCTGAACGTTCCCTCTTTTTTGGGAACTATAAACAGATTGGAGTAGAACCCCATCCCTTGTTCTCTTAATGGAACAGGATGAATCACTCCCATTTTTAACAGGTCTTCTACACAATGTAAGAATGCCTGTCTTTTTATGTGGTCTGAAGACAACTGAGACCTGTGGAACCTCCCCCTTGGGGGAAGTCCCTTGAATTCCAGAAGATAACCTTGGGAGACTATTTCTAGCGCCCAAGGATCCAGAACATCTCTTGCCCAAGCCTGAGCGAAGAGAGAGAGTCTGCCCCCCACCAGATCCGGTCCCGGATCGGGGGCCAACACTTCATGCTGTCTTGGTAGCAGTGGCAGGTTTCTTGGCCTGCTTTCCCTTGTTCCAGCCTTGCATTGGTCTCCAAGCTGGCTTGGCTTGAGAAGTATTACCCTCTTGCTTAGAGGACGTAGCACTTTGGGCTGGTCCGTTTCTACGAAAGGGACGAAAATTAGGTTTATTTTTTGCCTTGAAAGGCCGATCCTGAGGAAGGGCGTGGCCCTTACCCCCAGTGATATCAGAGATAATCTCTTTCAAGTCAGGGCCAAACAGCGTTTTCCCCTTGAAAGGAATGTTAAGTAGCTTGTTCTTGGAAGACGCATCAGCCGACCAAGATTTCAACCAAAGCGCTCTGCGCGCCACAATAGCAAACCCAGAATTCTTAGCCGCTAACCTAGCCAATTGCAAAGTGGCGTCTAGGGTGAAAGAATTAGCCAATTTGAGAGCATTGATTCTGTCCATAATCTCCTCATAAGGAGGAGAATCACTATCGACCGCCTTTATCAGCTCATCGAACCAGAAACATGCGGCTGTAGCGACAGGGACAATGCATGAAATTGGTTGTAGAAGGTAACCCTGCTGAACAAACATCTTTTTAAGCAAACCTTCTAATTTTTTATCCATAGGATCTTTGAAAGCACAACTATCCTCTATGGGTATAGTGGTGCGTTTGTTTAAAGTGGAAACCGCTCCCTCGACCTTGGGGACTGTCTGCCATAAGTCCTTTCTGGGGTCGACCATAGGAAACAATTTTTTAAATATGGGGGGAGGGACGAAAGGAATACCGGGCCTTTCCCATTCTTTATCAACAATGTCCGCCACCCGCTTGGGTATAGGAAAAGCTTCTGGGAGCCCCGGCACCTCTAGGAACTTGTCCATTTTACATAGTTTCTCTGGGATGACCAACTTGTCACAATCATCCAGAGTGGATAATACCTCCTTAAGCAGAATGCGGAGATGTTCCAACTTAAATTTAAATGCAATCACATCAGGTTCAGCTTGTTGAGAAATGTTCCCTGAATCAGTAATTTCTCCCTCAGACAAAATCTCCCTGGCCCCATCAGACTGAGTTAGGGGCCCTTCAGAAATATTAATATCAGCGTCGTCATGCTCTTCAGTATCTAAAACAGAGCAGTCGCGCTTACGCTGATAAGTGTTCATTTTGGCTAAAATGTTTTTGACAGAATTATCCATTACAGCTGTTAATTGTTGCATAGTAAGGAGTATTGGCGCGCTAGATGTACTAGGGGCCTCCTGAGTGGGCAAGACTCGTGTAGACGAAGGAGGGAATGATGCAGTACCATGCTTACTCCCCTCACTTGAGGAATCATCTTGGGCATCATTGTCATTGTCACATAAATCACATTTATTTAAATGAATAGGAATTCTGGCTTCCCCACATTCAGAACACAGTCTATCTGGTAGTTCAGACATGTTAAACAGGCATAAACTTGATAACAAAGTACAAAAAACGTTTTAAAATAAAACCGTTACTGTCACTTTAAATTTTAAACTGAACACACTTTATTACTGCAAATGCGAAAAAACATGAAGGAATTGTTCAAAATTCACCAAATTTTCACCACAGTGTCTTAAAGCCTTAAAAGTATTGCACACCAAATTTGGAAGCTTTAACCCTTAAAATAACGGAACCGGAGCCGTTTTGAACTTTAACCCCTTTACAGTCCCTGGTATCTGCTTTGCTGAGACCCAACCAAGCCCCAAGGGGAATACGATACCAAATGACGCCTTCAGAAAGTCTTTTCTAAGTATCAGAGCTCCTCTCACATGCGACTGCATGCCATGCCTCTCAAAAACAAGTGCGCAACACCGGCGCGAAAATGAGGCTCTGCCTATGCTTTGGGAAAGCCCCTAAAGAATAAGGTGTCTAAAACAGTGCCTGCCGATATTATTATATCAAAATACCCAGATAAAATGATTCCTCAAGGCTAAATATGTGTTAATAATCAATCGATTTAGCCCAAAAAAAGTCTACAGTCTTAATAAGCCCTTTTAGAAGCCCTTATTTACGATCGTAATAAACATGGCTTACCGGATCCCATAGGGAAAATGACAGCTTCCAGCATTACATCGTCTTGTTAGAATGTGTCATACCTCAAGCAGCAAGAGACTGCTCACTGTTCCCCCAACTGAAGTTAATTGCTCTCAACAGTCCTGTGTGGAACAGCCATGGATTTTAGTGACGGTTGCTAAAATCATTTTCCTCATACAAACAGAAATCTTCATCTCTTTTCTGTTTCTGAGTAAATAGTACATACCAGCACTATTTCAAAATAACAAACTCTTGATTGAATAATAAAAACTACAGTTAAACACTAAAAAACTCTAAGCCATCTCCGTGGAGATGTTGCCTGTACAACGGCAAAGAGAATGACTGGGGTAGGCGGAGCCTAGGAGGGATCATGTGACCAGCTTTGCTGGGCTCTTTGCCATTTCCTGTTGGGGAAGAGAATATCCCACAAGTAAGGATGACGCCGTGGACCGGACACACCTATGTTGGAGAAATCTGTCCCTTCAAAGAACTTGCAGATAATCCTTTCTCCAAACCTTCTTGAAGAAAGGATAGAATCTTAGGAATTTTTATCTTGTTCCATGGGAATCCTTTAGATTCACACCAACAGATATATTTTTTCCATATTTTATGGTAGATTTTTCTAGTTACAGGCTTTCTAGCCTGAACAAGAGTATCAATGACAGAATCTGAGAACCCTCGCTTTGATAAAATCAAGCGTTCAATCTCCAAGCAGTCAGTTGGAGTGAGGCCAGATTCGGATGTTCGAACGGACCTTGAACAAGAAGGTCCTGTCTCAAAGGTAGCTTCCATGGTGGAGCCGATGACATATTCACCAGATCTGCATACCAAGTCCTGCGTGGCCACGCAGGAGCTATCAAGATCACCGATATCCTCTCCTGTTTGATCCTGGCTACCAGCCTGGGAATGAGAGGAAACGGTGGGAACACATAAGCTAGGTTGAAAGTCCAAGGTGCTACTAGTGCATCCACTAGAGTCGCCTTGGGATCCCTGGATCTGGACCCGTAGCAAGGAACCTTGAAGTTCTGACGAGACGCCATCAGATCCATGTCTGGAATGCCCCACAATTGAATTATTTGGGCAAAGATTTGCGGATGGAGTTCCCACTCCCCCGGATGAAATGTCTGACGACTCAGAAAATCCGCTTCCCAATTTTCCACTCCTGGGATGTGGATTGCAGACAAGTGGCAGGAGTGAGTCTCCGCCCATTGAATTATTTTGGTCACTTCTTCCATCGCCAGGGAACTCCTTGTTCCCCCCTGATGGTTGATATACGCAACAGTGGTCATGTTGTCTGATTGAAACCGTATGAATTTGGCCTTTGCTAGCTGAGGCCAAGCCTTGAGAGCATTGAATATCGCTCTCAGTTCCAGAATATTTATCGGGAGAAGAGATTCTTCCCGAGACCAAAGACCCTGAGCTTTCAGGGGTTCCCAGACCGCGCCCCAGCCCACCAGACTGGCGTCGGTCGTGACAATGACCCACTCTGGTCTGCGGAAGCTCATCCCTTGTGACAGGTTGTCCAGGGACAGCCACCAACGGAGTGAATCTCTGGTCCTCTGATCTACTTGTATCGTCGGAGACAAGTCTGTATAATCCCCATTCCACTGACTGAGCATGCACAGTTGTAATGGTCTTAGATGAATTCGCGCAAAAGGAACTATGTCCATTGCCGCGACCATCAAACCTATTACTTCCATGCACTGCGCTATGGAAGGAAGAAGAACAGAATGAAGTACTTGACAAGAGCTTAGAAGTTTTGATTTTCTGGCCTCTGTCAGAAAAATCCTCATTTCTAAGGAGTCTATTATTGTTCCCAAGAAGGGAACTCTTGTTGACGGGGATAGAGAACTTTTTTCTACGTTCACTTTCCACCCGTGAGATCTGAGAAAGGCCAGGACAATGTCCGTATGAGCCTTTGCTTGTGGCAGAGACGACGCTTGAATCAGTATGTCGTCCAAGTAAGGTACTACTGCAATGCCCCTTGGTCTTAGCACCGCTAGAAGGGACCCTAGTACCTTTGTGAAAATTCTTGGAGCAGTGGCTAATCCGAATGGAAGTGCCACAAACTGGTAATGCTTGTCCAGAAAGGCGAACCTTAGGAACCGATGATGTTCCTTGTGGATAGGAATATGTAGATACGCATCCTTTAAATCCACCGTGGTCATGAATTGACCTTCCTGAATGGTAGGAAGAATTGTCCGAATGGTTTCCATTTTGAACGATGGAACCCTGAGAAAATTGTTTAGGATCTTGAGATCTAAGATTGGTCTGAATGTTCCCTCTTTTTTGGGAACTATGAACAGATTGGAGTAGAATCCCATCCCTTGTTCTCCTAATGGAACAGGGTGAATCACTCCCATTTTTAACAGGTCTTCTACACAATGTAAGAATGCCTGTCTTTTTATGTGGTCTGAAGACAATTGAGACCTGTGGAACCTTCCCCTTGGGGGTAGCTCCTTGAATTCCAGAAGATAACCTTGGGAGACTATTTCTAGCGCCCAAGGATCCAGAACATCTCTTGCCCAAGCCTGAGCGAAGAGAGAAAGTCTGCCCCCCACCAGATCCGGTCCCGGATCGGGGGCCAACATCTCATGCTGTCTTGGTAGCAGTGGCAGGTTTCTTGGCCAGCTTACCTTTGTTCCAGCCTTGCATTGGCCTCCAGGCTGGCTTGGTTTGAGAAGTATTACCCTCTTGCTTAGAGGATGTAGAACTTGAGGCTGGTCCGTTTCTGCGAAAGGGACGAAAATTTGGTTTATTTTTAGCCTTAAAAGACCTATCCTGAGAAAGGGCGTGGCCCTTTCCCCCAGTGATATCTGAAATAATCTCTTTCAAGTCAGGGCCAAACAGCGTTTTCCCCTTGAAAGGTATGTTAAGCAATTTGTTCTTGGAGGACGCATCCGCTGACCAAGACTTTAGCCAAAGCGCTCTGCGCGCCACAATAGCAAACCCTGAATTTTTCGCCGCTAATCTAGCTAATTGCAAAGTGGCGTCTAAAGTAAAAGAGTTAGCCAATTTAAGAGCGTGAACTCTGTCCATAATCTCCTCATAAGAAGATTCCTTATCGAGCGACTTTTCTAGTTCATCGAACCAGAAACACGCTGCTGTAGTGACAGGAACAATGCATGAAATTGGTTGTAGAAGGTAACCTTGCTGAACAAACATCTTTTTAAGCAAACCCTCTAATTTTTTATCCATAGGATCTTTGAAAGCACAACTATCTTCTATAGGGATAGTAGTGCGTTTGTTTAGAGTAGAAACCGCCCCCTCGACCTTGGGGACTGTCTGCCATAAGTCCTTTCTGGGGTCGACCATAGGAAGCAATTTCTTAAATATAGGGGGAGGGACAAAAGGTATGCCGGGCCTTTCCCATTCTTTGTTTACAATGTCCGCCACCCGCTTGGGTATAGGAAAAGCTTCGGGGGGCACCGGGACCTCTAGGAACTTGTCCATCTTACATAATTTCTCTGGAATGACCAAATTGTCACAATCATCCAGAGTAGACAACACCTCCTTAAGCAGAGCGCGGAGATGTTCCAATTTAAATTTGAATGTAATAACATCAGGTTCAGCTTGTTGAGAAATTTTCCCTGAATCTGAAATTTCTCCCTCAGACAAAACCTCCCTGGCCCCTTCAGACTGGTGTAGGGGCATGTCAGAACCATTATCATCAGCGTCCTCCTGCTCTTCAGTATTTTCTAAAACAGAGCAGCCGCGCTTTCGCTGATAAGTGGGCATTTTGGCTAAAATGTTTTTGATAGAATTATCCATTACAGCCGTTAATTGTTGCATAGTAAGGAGTATTGGCGCACTAGATGTACTAGGGGCCTCCTGTGTGGGCAAGACTGGCGTAGACGAAGGAGGGGATGATGCAGTACCATGCTTACTCCCCTCACTTGAGGAATCATCTTGGGCATCATTTTCTCTAAATTGTTTGTCACATACATGACATCTATTTAAATGAGAAGGAACCTTGGCTTCCTCACATACAGAACATAGTCTATCTGATAGTTCAGACATGTTAAACAGGCATAAACTTGATAACAAAGCACAAAAAACGTTTTAAAATAAAACCGTTACTGTCTCTTTAAATTTTAAACTGAACACACTTTATTACTGAATATGCGAAAAAGTATGAAGGAATTGTTCAAAATTCAGCAAAATTTCACCACAGTGTCTTAAAGCCTTAAAAGTATTGCACACCAAATTTGAAAGCTTTAACTCTTAAAATAACGGAACCAGAGCCATTTTTATATTTAACCCCTATACAGTCCCTGGTATCTGCTTTGCTGAGACCCAACCAAGCCCAGAGGGGAATACGATACCAAATGACGCCTTCAGTAAGCTTTTTCTGTGTATCTGAGCTCCTCACACTTGCATCTGCATGCCTTGCTTCCCAAAAACAACTGCGCATTAGTGGCGCGAAAATGAGGCTCTGCCTATGATTAGAGAAGGCCCCCAGTGAAAAAGGTGTCCAATACAGTGCCTGCCGTTTTTTTTTTTTTTTTTTTTTAACATAATTCCCAAGAATAAAATAACTCCTCAAAGCTATAAACTATTAAACATGCTTATAAATTAATCGTTTTAGCCCAGAAAAATGTCTACCAGTCTTTAAAGCCCTTGTGAAGCCCTTTATTCTTATTAATAAAAATGGCTTACCGGATCCCATAGGGAAAATGACAGCTTCCAGCATTACCAAGTCTTGTTAGAAATGTGTCATACCTCAAGCAGCCAAAGTCTGCTCACTGTTTCCCCCAACTGAAGTTAATTCCTCTCAACAGTCCTGTGTGGAAACAGCCATCGATTTTAGTAACGGTTGCTAAAATCATTTTCCTCTTACAAACAGAAATCTTCATCTCTTTTCTGTTTCAGAGTAAATAGTACATACCAGCACTATTTTAAAATAACAAACTCTTGATAGAAGAATAAAAACTACATTTAAACACCAAAAAACTCTGAGCCATCTCCGTGGAGATGTTGCCTGTGCAACGGCAAAGAGAATGACTGGGGAAGGCGGAGCCTAGGAGGGATCATGTGACCAGCTTTGCTGGGCTCTTTGCCATTTCCTGTTGGGGAGGAGAATATCCCACAAGTAAGGATGACGCTGTGGACCGGACACACCTATGTTGGAGAAAACGTTTTAATTTACTGCTGTTATCTATTTTGCCTCTTTCTCTTGGTATCCAGTGTTGAAAAGCATACCTAGGTAGGCTCAGAAGCAGCAGTGCACTACTGGGAGCTAGCTGCTGATTGTGGCTGTACATATATATCTCTGTCATTGGATCACGTGATGTATTCAGCCATCTACCAGTAATGCATTGTTGCTTCTTCCACAAAGGATACCAAGAGAATGAAGCAAAACTATTAACATAAATTAATTGGAAAGATGCTTAAATTGTTTGTTCTATATGAATCATGAAAGAAAATGTGAAGTTTCATGTCCCTTTAAATCAGAAATGAGATTCTAAGTCTGCATAGATTCATGCCTTAGAGCAGTTCCCTGTAAACAGATATAATAGTGTTACTGTCAGGAGTCCTACGTGCAAAAAAACATACTTCCTTTCTATGCTCTGATGAGATTAACAAACAATAGCTGTAAATTATGCCAGTCTGTGCCTGCTTTAAAATGATAACAATCTCAATGAGTCATGTATAATTTAGATTTTTCAAAAATAAAAAAAAATAGATTTAAACAAATATTTTTGTTAACTGGAAACTATTCAGTAAGCTTTTAACCTTTATGCTTTAGGCAAAACATTTAGGCACATCAAAAGATGTACAGTTTAATAATAGGTGATACAGTATATATGGGTATTGTCAGTATGCACAGATGTATTCACAACTATGTCTTGGGAATGAAAAGCTAAAAAATTTCCAAAAAAACATTATTTATGTAAGAAGTTACCTGATAAATTAATTTCTTTCATATTGGCAAGAGTCCATGAGCTAGTGACGTATGGGATATACAATCCTACCAGGAGGGGCAAAGTTTCCCAAACCTCAAAATGCCTATAAATACACCCCTCACCATACCCACAATTCAGTTTAACGAATAGCCAAGAAGTGGGGTGATAAAGAAAGGAGTAAAAAGCATCACCAAAAGGAATTTGGAAATATTTGTGCTTTATACAAAAAAATCATAACAACCATAAAAAAGGGTGGGCCTCATGGACTCTTGCCAATATGAAAGAAATTAATTTATCAGGTAAGTTCTTACATAAATTATGTTTTCTTTCATGTAATTGGAGAGAGTCCATGAGCTAGTGACGTATGGGATAGCAATACCCAAGATGTGGAACTCCACGCAAGAGTCACTAGAGAGGGAGGGATAAAAAATATAAACAGCCATTTTCCACTGAAAAAAATTAATCCACAACCCAAATAGAAGTTTATTCTCAAAAAAGAAAAACTTAAATCATAAGCAGAAAAATCAAACTGAAACAGCTGCCTGAAGAACTTTCCTATCAAAAACTGCCTCCGAAGAAGCAAACACGTCAAAATGGTAGAATTTAGTAAATGTATGCAAAGAAGACCAAGTTGCTGCTTTGGAAATCTGATCAACTGAAGCTTCATTCTTAAAAGCCCAAGAAGTGGAAACTGATCTAGTAGAATGAGCTGTAATTCTCTGAGGCGGGGCTTTACCCGACTCCAAATAAGCTTGATGAATCAAAAGCTTTAACCACGATGCCAAAGAAACGGCAGAAGCCTTCTCTACTTTCCTGGAACCAGAAAAGATAACAAATAGACTAGAAGTCTTCCTGAAAACTTTAGAGGCTTCAACATAATATTTCAGACCTCTCACCACATCCAAAGAATGTAAAGATCTCTCCAAAGAATTCTTAGGATTAGAACACAAAGAAGGGACAACAATTTCTCTATTAATGTTGTTAGAATTCACAACCTTAGGTAAGAATTTAAATGAAGTCCGCAAAACTGCCTTATCCTGATGAAAAATCAGAAAAGGAGATTCACAAGAGAGAGCGGATAATTCAGAAACTCTTCTAGCAAAAGAGATGGCCAAAAGGAACAACACTTTCCAGGAAAGTAGTTTAATGTCCAAATAATGCATAGGCTCAAATGGAGGAGCCTGTAAAGCCTTCAAAACCAAATCAGACTCCAAGGAGGAGAGATTGATTTAATGACAGGCTTGATACAAAACCAAAGCCTGTACAAAACAATGAATATCAGGAAGTTTAGCAATTTTCCTGTGGAATAAAACAGAAAGAGCAGAGATTTGTCCTTTTAAGGAACTTGCAGACAAACCTTTATCCAAACCATCCTGAAGAAACTGTAAAGTTCTAGGAATTCGAAAAGAATGCCAAGAGAATTTATGAGAAGAACACCATGAAATGTAAGTCTCCAAACTCGATAATAAATCTTTATAGAAACAGAATTACGAGCCTGCAATATAGTATTAATCACCTCTATGACTAAGCACTAAGCGTTCAATTTCCATACCTTTAAATTTAATGATTTGAGATCCTGATGGAAAAACGGATCTTGAGATAGGTCTGGCCTTATTAGAAGTTGGCAACTGGACATCCGAACAAGATCCTCATACCAAAACCTGTGAGGCCATGCTGGAGCCACCAGCAGCACAAACGATTGCTCCATGATGATTTTGGAGATCACTCTTGGAAGAAAAACTAGAGGCGGAAAAATATAAGCCGGTTGATAACACAAAGGAAGTGTCAACGCATCCACTGCTTCCGCCTGAGGATCCCCAGACCTGGACAGGAATCTGGGTAGTTTTTTGTTTAGATGAGAAGCCATCAGATCTATTTCTGGAAGCTCCCACATCTGAACAATTTGAGAAAACACATCTGGATAGAGAGACCATTCTCCCGGATGTAAAGTCTGACGACTTAGATAATCCGCTTCCCAATTGTCTATACCTGGGATATGAACCGCAGAAATTAGACAGGAGCTGGATTCCGCCCAAACAAGTATCCAAAATACTTCTTTCATAGCTTGAGGACTGTGATTCCCACCCTGATGATTGACATATGCCACAGTTGTGATATTGTCTGTCTGAAAACAAATGAACGGTTCAATAGAGGCCAAAACTGAAGAGCCCTGAGAATTGCACGGAGTTCCAAAATATTGATTGGTAATCTCGCCTCTTGAGATTTCCAAACCCCTTGTGCTGTCAGAGATCCCCAAACAGCTCCCCAACCTGAAAGACTCGCATCTGTTGTGATCACAGTCCAGGTTGGACGAACAAAAGAGGCTCCTAAAATTATACGATGGTGATCTAACCACCAAGTCAGAGAAAGCCGAACATTGGGATTTAAGGATATTAATTGTGATATCCTTGTATAATCCCTGCACCATTGGTTCAGCATACAAAGCTGGAGAGGAATCATATGAAAACGAGCAAAGGGGATCACGTCCGATGCTGCAGTCATGAGACCTAAATCTTCCATGCACATAGCTACTGAAGGGAATGACTGAGACTGAAGGTTCCAACAGGCTGCAACCAATTTCAAACGTCTCTTGTCTGTTAGAGACAAAGTCACAGACACTGAATCTATCTGGAAACCTAAAAAGGTTACCTTTGTCTGAGGAATCGAATAACCTTTTGGTAAATTGATCCTCCAAACATGTCTTTGAAGAAACAACACTAGTTGATTCACGTGAGATTCTGCAGAACGTAAAGACTGAGCAAGTACCAAGATCTCGTCCAAATAAGGAAACACTGCAATACCCCGCTTTTTGATTACAGAGAGTAGGGCACTGAGAACCTTAGAAAAGATTATTGGAGCTTTTGCTAGGCCAAAAGGAAGAGCAACAAATTGGTAATGCTTGTCTAGAAAAGAGAATCTCAGGAACTGATAGTGATCCGGATGAATCGGAATATGAAGATATGCATCCTGTAAGTCTATTGTGGACATATAATGCCCTTGCTGAACAAAAGGCAGAATAGTCTTTATAGTCACCATCTTGAAAGTTGGTACTCTTACATATCAATTCAAAATCTTTAGATCCAAAACTGGTCTGAAATAATTTTCTTTTTTGGGACTTGATTTTCTTTTTTATAGATTTGAATAAAACCCCAGGCCCTGTTCCTGAAACGGAACTGGCATGATTACCCATGATAACTCCAGGTCTGAAACACACTTCAGGAAAGCCTGAGCCTTTACTGGGTTCGCTGGAATGCGTGAGAGAAAAAAATCTTCTCACAGGTGGTCTTACTCTGAATCCTATTCTGTACCCCTGAGAGACAATACTCTGAATCCAATGATTTTGAACCGAATTGATCCAAACATCTTTGAAGAATTTTAATCTGCCCCCTACCAGCTGTGCTGGAATGAGGGCCACACCTTCATGCAGACTTGGGGGCTAGCTTTGATCTCTTAAAAGGCTTGGATTTATTCCAATTTGAGGAAGGCTTCCAATTGGAAACAGATTCCTTGGGGGAGGGATTAGGTTTCTGTTCCTTATTATGTTTAAAGGAACGAAAACGGTTAGAAGCTTTAGATTTACCTTTAGGATCTTTTATCCTGAGGCAAAAAACTCCCTTCCCCCCAGTGACAGTTGAAATTATTGAATCCAACTGAGAACCAAATAATTTATTACCTTGGAAAGAAAGAGAAAGCAATGTGGACTTAGAAGTCATATCAGCATTCCAAGATTTGAGCCACAAAGCTCTTCTAGCTAAAATAGCTAAATACATATATCTAACATCAATTTTGATGATATCAAAAATGGCATCACAAATTAAATTATTAGCATGTTGAATCAACTTAAAATGCTAGACAAATCATGATCTGATACTTGTTGCGCTAAAGTTTCCAACCAAAAAGTTGAAGCAGCTGCAACATCAGCCAAATAAATTGCAGGCCTAAGAAGATGACCTGAATATAAATAAGCCTTCCTTAGATAAGATTCAGGTTTCCTATCTAAAGGATCTTTAAAAGAAGTACTATCTTCCGTAGGAATAGTAGTACATTTAGCAAGAATAGAGATAGCCCCATCAACTTTGGGGATCTTTTCCCAAAACTCCAATCTAACTGCTGGCAAAGGATACAATTTTTTAAACCTTGAAGAAGGAATAAAAGAAGTACCAGGCCTATTCCATTCTTTAGAAATCATATCAGAAATAGCATCAGGAACTGGAAAAACCTCTGGAATAACCACAGGAGGTTTATAAACAGAATTTAAACGTTTACTAGTTTTAATATCAACATATACAAAGCAGTACTCAGGCAAACGATTATAGCTAGTACACAAAGTTGGGGCTTATTTATTAGACTGCTATTCATATCCTAGAAAGTGGTTTTTCAGAGCTGGGTGTCTCACATCACACAGAGACCAAAGAGACGCTGGGGCTTTCTTTTAATATCTCAACCTCAGGGAGCATACCTACAGCCCTAATTTTTTATGTGATGCCCTGTAAAAGGCAACCAAAAACAGACAAGTTGATCTCTACCAAAACTCTTAGCCACTACCTGAAACCTGCTGAACCCCTAGCAACAGCTAGCTCAGGAGAAATGACATCATCCTCAACACCTATAATAAACCCCCCTCAGCCCCTGGAAAATGCTAACAATATGTTTGTCACTAAAAGTGATATTTCACATTTATCTTCTAAAGAAGATATTAAGGAAATCTTGCAAGAGATGAGATCTCTTTTTGGAGACCTCAGCAAGGATATAGGAGCCCTAGACCAAAGGGTCATAGCGCTTGAAGATAAACATGAAGCTATTGTTACAGATCTCCAGAAGACCTCCTCTCATATTCAAGAACACAACCAAAAAATCAACAACCTTACCGACAAGTTAGAAGATCTGTAAAACAGATGCAGACGCAATAACTTGTGCATAAGAGGGGTCTCAGAAACAGTCTTTCCCCCTTCTATAGAGGGGTACCTGCAAGCCCTCTTCAAGGTCATAAAAGAGTCTCCTTCTGCGGAGGATATTCCAATCGAAAGGGCCCACAGGGCCATAAGACCAAAGCCTCCACCAAAAGCCCCCCCACGGGACATTATAGTAAAATTTTTAAGATATAAAGACAAAGAAGACCTACTCCGCCACGCAAGGACAAAACATCCTATTTTCCACGCTGGGGAAGAAATATTACTATTCTCAGATTTGTCCCAAACAACACTAATGAATAGAAGGGAAATGGAACCTATTACTTCTAACCTCAGGAAGCATAAGGTCCAATATAGGTGGGGGTTCCCAGTGTCACTGATCGTGACATACAACAATAAAACACTCATCTTTAAACCCGGGGACAACCCTATATCCTTCTACAAGGACCTATCTTTGCCCACAGCTTCTGAAAACCTAATTGCATCTGCTCAAGGTTCCCAAGAACCTCGCTCTGATGACCAAAGCACGTCTGCCCAAAGGAATCTATAGTAACCTGACCAACCTCATGCAATCATTTAAACTTGAACTGCATCCTACCCTTCTTCATGTAGGTCTGACTTCGTTGTTTACGAACATCGAGCGCCTGGATGTTTTTGGTGCTTTTTCATTGCTGACTCTGCTCTATGGCGCCCTTTGAGAGTATTGAGTGCTAGACAGGTGCTCTTGGACTTAGAGGACTTCACATTCACGCTCAGGTACTACCTCGACAGCGCTTAAGACATCTGGTAATACCCTCCCAGTACTGTTGCCTGTTTAAATAACGTCTCTACACTCCTGAAATGCTGATATTAAGTAATAGCTAAGCTAGTTTCCTAATTGTTTACGTCATCTAGTATGAAGATTTCTAAATAACTTCTAAATTGATGACCAAGGTTTGTTGTTCATTTATGTTAAATTACAACCTGTTTATGTTACGCAATAGTTGACCCGTGTTAAAGCTCCTGAATGACTTAGTGGTTTTGGAATAGAAGACCCTTGTCCGACATCTGTCTACTATACTCTTCAGAGTACTTGTCAGTACTATGCACAAATGGGATCTAATGTGCAAAACGAATATCTCCTGGTTCTGAGGTAATTCTTAAGACACCTAATAATCTCCTCCCAGGTCTGCACACTGTTCAGGTACTGTCTTTACAATGTTGAAATGTTAACCTTATGTAATAACTATGTTAGTTTCCTAGTTGTTCATGTCTCCTAGTATTAGGATAACTATATATCTTCTAAATTGAAGAAAAATGTTTGCTGTTTATACCCGTCATATTTTTTAAAAAAAATAGTTTGTGCTATGCAATAGTTAACTTTATTCTTTCATAGTCTCCGTCATTTAGTTTCAGATTGATTTATTAGTGTTGGAATGGAAGATCATTGTTTAATATTTACTCATCATATATTGTATTATCCTTGTCAGTATTACTTATAACTGTGATTTATTGTGAAATATATTTATCTTTTGGTTGGGGGATAGCTTTTCTAATGTTACCAATTACACCATTTAGCACACCTGCCCCTATCAGGTTGTCCACGGACTTTTCAAACATTCCCCCATTACAGACACAAAGGCCAAAATCTACGTAGCAGTTCATACTTGATTTCCACTGACATAGTTACACACGAAAATAACACCACAGAGTTTGAAACCTACAAGATATATAGGCTGCAACACCAAGCAAATATTCTACCCTCCAGTGGTCAACTTTTCCAACTTCTACTAGTTACAAATTACAAGAAGTTAACCTCCTAGGTGTGACACCCCTGATTTCAGGGAGTGGCGAATTAATACAAATGCAAGCACCCTTACATTACCCTTAACCCTCATACACCCTATCCCACTACAAATCCAAAGATATCTCCCAACTATACAGTAGACACAAACTCCCTCAATACATTACTGCTAACACCCTGGGCTTTCCCTACTTTCACCCACTTTGCATGCCCTCCAGATTGTAAATAATCAAATCCATCCTAGCCAGAAAGGGAGATACTTCCCCTTGTTGCTTCTTTACCTTTCTTTTATTCTTTCTCACTAGTTTTATAAACGAGATTCACTCCTGTGACTCTCTGAAACCCAGAACCCAAACACAGCCCGAGTCCTCTGGGCCTCTCTTTACACTCATAGGACTCTTGCTTACTGCTCCCTCTTTCTTCTCCTCTTAATAACCTACACCTTCTCTCTCCTTCTTCCCCCCCTTCCCTCTCCCCCCCCCTTTTTTTTTCTTTCGTATACCCCCTCTACCTTCCTTAATTTTTAAGGAATATGGCCAGCAAATACAGTAGATTCCAAGACCACTCCCTACAATTAACGTCAATAAATGTAAAAGGACTCAACAGTCCAGGGAAACGATCTATAACATCAAATTCTCATGATACAGGAAACTCACTTCCAAAGGGGTAGAGAACCCAAATGGAACACTCCAAACTTCCCTATAGCCTGCTTTGCATCCGGCCCAAAAAAAAGGGGAGGAGTGGGTATACTGATACACAAATCCCTTCCTTTTCAGATCCTACACACGGAAAAAGACCCAGAGGGTCGTTTTATCCTTTTGACAGGCCATCTTTATTGCCAACAACTCTCGCTGCTGAATATATATGCACCAAATCAAGCACAAAACATATTCTTCAAAAAAGTTTCAAATTTAATACTTGACCGAGTAAAAGGAACACTATTCCTAGCGTGGGATTTTATTCTTATACTCGACCCCTGCTTGGACTCCTCCAGGGGAACTACCTGTGTCCCTGGGAGGGTGTTGAAAGCGGTCAAAACATCACTTGGTAATCTCGCATTACACGATATTTGGAGAACACTACACCCAGAGGTTAGAGATTATACCTTTTACTCCTCGCCACATAACTGTTACTCCAGGATAGACTACGTCTTCACTGATGCTAATGGCCTCTCGCTGACCAACAGGTGTGAGATAGGGAATATAACATGGTCCGATCATGCCCCGATAACATGCTCTATCCTGTTGCCAGATCTTCCTATCACCACAAAAATTTGGAGAGTGGATGACTCCCTTTTGGATAATCCTATTATATTGGCTGAGACAGTAAAAGACCTTACTGAATTTTTCACACTTAACAAAAACCCCACTACCTCTTTTCAATGTGAATGGGAGGCTCATAAATCAGTGATGCGTGGTTCCCTCATAAAACAAAAAGCAAAACTTCTCAGACAATCTAGAGAGAAACACGCACGATTGTTAGCCGAAATTCAAACACTCGAGTCAGCACATAAACAAGATCCATCCAGAGATAATGTCAAACTTGACATGTTTAAAGCCAGAGCAGAGTTAAAAAAATATCTGTCAATCATCCACCAACGCAACGCTCTATATTTAAGACAGCATTACTATGAAGGTGGCAATAGGCCAGAGAAGTTGTTGGCAAGGTGCCTCCGCAGAAAACAGTTGACCACACATATCCACTCCTTGCATACCGCAGACGGTCAAATCATTAAGAGTAATAAACAAATAGCCTCCACTTTCAGAAAGTACTATAGCTCTCTATACAATATAGCGAATAACAATAACACTCCCCCGATCGAAAACTCGATCCTCGAGAATAGAGACGCGCTCGACAATTATTTTCAGGACTTAGCCTTACCAACAATAACTAGGGAAGGGAAAGAACACTTAGAAGCACCCATCTCGATAGAGGAAATACAACGAGCTATCAAAGACTCGCCTACAGGCAAGAGCCCAGGGCCAGATGGCTTCACTATGAGATACTACAAGAAACTTGTAGAGGTGCTGTCTCCCCATCTCCACACTCTTTTTAATGATCTGAGGGATTGCCCCTCGTTAACTAAAAATCTTCTAGAAGCCCATATAACTGTAATCCCCAAACCGGGGAAACCCCCTACATGCCCACAGAATTTCAGACCAATCTCCCTAATTAACACGGACATGAAAATACTTGGCAAAATTCTAGCCAACAGATTAAACAAACACCTCCCAACACTTATATCTAACGACCAAGTCGGTTTCATCCCAGGGCGAGAAGCTCGAGATAATGTCATTAAAGTAATACAAATAATAAACCATGCTAGGTCCTTGGGGACGCCCGTGGTCCATTTCTCGACGGATGCGGAGAAGGCCGATGACAGGGTTCGGTGGTCTTTTCTGCGTCGAGCCATGGTGGAAATGGGGATCCCAGAACCCTTTCTGAACATGTCCTTAGCGTTATATTCCAACCCAAACGCGATGATTAGAGTAAATGGCGTCCTTTCAGACCCCTTCAATATTGGTAACGGCACTAGGCAGGGGTGTCCCTTATCCCCTCTGCTGTTCGCCATTTCCATTGAAATATTAGCCAAAAAAATCAGAAACAACAACAAAATAACAGGACTCAAGATAGGGCCAACGGAGCATAAACAGGTGTTATACGCTGACGATATCCTTTTTTCGTTAACAAAAGCAGAAACCTCAATTCCAGAATTACTAATATAATTAAAAACTTATGGAGAAGTCTCAAATTTTAAATTGAACATCACCAAATCCGAAATCCTAAACATAAACTCACCCCCTGAAGCTATACAATATTTAAAAAATGAATATAATATCCCTATAGCCAAGCACAAACTAAAATATTTAGGGGTCCAACTGACTGCATCACCCCTCGATTTATATAAACAAAACTACAGCACCCTAAAAAACAAAATAACACACAACCTATCCACCTGGAAGAATAAGCCCCTAACGTGGCTAGCCAGGATAGGAGTAATTAAAATTAACGTCCTTCCTCGGATTCTATATATGATGCAAACATTACCTATCCCATTATGCGACAACTACCTTACCCTCCTACAAAAAACCCTAGAACAATACATATGGGCAGGCACAAAACCGAGGCTACCAAAGAAAACCCTATACCTGCCTAGAGATAGTGGAGGGATGGGAGTCCCAAACCTCCAAGCTTACAAACATGCAATCACTCTTAGACACATTGTCAAATGGGCACACAACTTAGACGACAAAAAGTGGATCCAAATTGATAGAAATATTTTTAAACTAAATAACATGGCCACTCTGGCCTGGACTCCCCCACAGAAAAGACCTAAGCACCTACAAAATTACCTTATCACAACTAATGTTCTCTCAGAATGGGACAAACTTCTAGCTACCAGCACACATCTATCGTCTTCATTCTCCCCACTTACTCCTATAATTGAGAATGCAGATCTCCCATATTACCGTTTGGGGAATAAAATACCTAACCCCTACAAATTAAGAACAGGCTCAAACCAGTACCTTACAGACGGGGCAAATTGAAATCGCAAGAGAACCTTGCTGAAGTCCACGGGGAAGTTTTCTCCTCTTGGCTTCATTACAACCAAATAAAACATTTTATTTCACACCACAAGCACAAAGATGAATTTGGTCGAGAACCCACGCCCTTTGAGACAATATGCATTCAACATAATTACCCTAAGCATCTTATATCGAAACTCTATAAACTCACAGTAAAAACATCTCCCATATCCATCCCCTTGTACACATTATCTTGGCAAAGAGAATTGAACCAAGACATTGAGGCAGATTCTTGGCTGAAAATATTTACACTAACCAAGCACTCATCGGTTTCTGCCACAATACAAGAAATCCACCTCAAGTTGCTAAGCCATTGGTACTTGACCCCATCGAAACTACATAAAATATTCCCCAGATTGAGTAGCACTTGTTGGAGGGGCTGCGGGGAGGAGGGTTCCCTCATTCACATTTGGTGGACATGCCCTTGCATTAAGGATTTCTGGACAGGTGTTTATAAAACGATGTCCGAGATTCTGGGCACACAGATCCCCATGTCCCCAGAGACCCTGCTCTTCTCCTCGTTGCCTAGACTTGAGGGACAAGGCAAACGGGCTCTCTTGCTGATCATGCTGACAGCTGCCAAAAAACTCATACCACAACGATGGAAAACTCAAAAAATCCCCACTGAACAAGATTGGAAAAAACAGGTTGACAGCCTTTTAATATTAGAAAGGTACCACTACTTAAAAACTGATAAACTAGACATACATGAATTAATGCTGGCATTCTGGGATAAGAATATATAGTCGGTATCCCTCTATTATACTCGCACTATGGCCTCAAGGACATATCAAACCTTATTTACCCCTCCACCCTGTGTGCCCCCCCTTTTTATTTTTTTTTCCTCTCTCTCCCCCTTTAATTCTCCCCTCTTTTTCTATCTTTCTTCTAACCTTACTCTAACGTAACAATGCAGCAATTATTATATGGGACGCTCTACAATAAATGAATGTGTAAATGGACTAAACGGGCTGAGACCCCAATTGTCCTTGGATGTTTATATAATGTGTATATTGTACTGTCTCATAGACCTAGATTTGGAGTTTGGCGTTAGCCGTGAAAACCAGCGTTAGAGGCTCCTAACGCTGGTTTTAGGCTACCGCCGGTATTTGGAGTCACTCAAAATAGGGTCTAACGCTCACTTTTCAGCCGCGACTTTTCCATACCGCAGATCCCCTTACGTAAATTGTGTATCCTATCTTTTCAATGGGATTTTTCTAACTCCGGTATTTCGAGTCGTTTCTGAAGTGAGCGTTAGACATCTTCAGGGGCTTAGTGTTAGGTTTATTTAAGGGGGGTTTGGGTTAGATTAGGGGTATGTGGGTGGTGGGTTGTAATGTTGGGGGGCTTGGGTATTGTATTTTTTCTTTTACAGGCAAAAGAGCTGAACTTCTTGGGGCATGCCCCGCAAAGGGCCCTGTTCAGGGCTGGTAAGGTAAAAGAGCTTTGAACTTTAGTTATTTAGAATACGGTAGAGCATTTTTTTATTTTGGGGGGCTTTGTTATTTTATTAGGGGGCTTAGAGTAGGTGTAATTAGTTTTAAATTGTTGTAATATTTTTCTTATGTTTGTAAATATTTTTTTATTTTTTGTAACTTAGTTCTTTTTTATTTTTTGTACTTTAGCAAGTTTATTTAATTGTATTTATTTGTAGGAATTGTATTTAATTAATTTATTGATAGTGTAGTGTTAGGTTAATTGTAGGTAATTGTAGGTAGTTTATTTAATTAATTTATTGATAGCATAGTGTTAGGTTTAATTGTAACTTAGGTTAGGATTTCTTTTACAGGTAAATTTGTAATTATTTTAACTATTTTAGCTATTAAATAGTTCTTAACTATTTAATAGCTATTGTACCTGGTTAAAATAAATACAAAGTTACCTGTAAAATAAATATTAATCCTAAAATAGCTATAATATAATTATAATTTATATTGTAGCTATATTAGGATTTATTTTACAGGTAAGTATTTAGCTTTAAATAGGAATAATTTATTTAATAAGAGATAATTAATTTCGTTAGCTTTAAATTATATTTAATTTAGGGGGGTGTTAGTGTTAGGGTTAGACTTAGCTTTAGGGGTTAATACATTTATTAGAATAGCGGCAAAATTGGGTCGTCAGATTAGGGGTTAATAATTGAAGTTAGGTGTCGGCGATGTTAGGGAGGGCAGATTAGGGGTTAATACTATTTATTATAGGGTTAGTGAGGCGGATTAGGGGTTAAAAACTTTATTATAGTAGCGGTGTAGTCCGGTCGGCAGATTAGGGGTTAATAAGTGTAGGCAGGTGGAGGCGACGTTGTGGGGGGCAGATTAGGGGTTAATAAATATAATATAGGGGTCGGCGATGTTAGGGCAGCAGATTAGGGGTACATAGGGATAATGTAAGTAGCGGCGGTTTACGGAGCGGCAGATTAGGGGTTAATAATAATATGCAGGGGTCAGCGATAGCTGGGCGGCAGATTAGGGGTTAATAAGTGTAAGGCTAAGGGTGTTTAGACTCGGGGTACATGTTAGGGTGTTAGGTGCAGACGTAGAAGTGTTTCCCCATAGTAAACAATGGGGCTGCGTTAAGAGCTGAACGCAGCTTTTTTGCAGGTGTTAGGTTTTTTTTCAGCTCAAACAGCCCCATTGTTTCCTATGGGGGAATCGTGCACGAGCACGTTTTTGAGGCTGGCCGCTTGCGTAAGCAACTCTGGTATCGAGAGTTGAAGCTGCGTTAAAAAACATAATTTATGCTTACCTGATAAATTTATTTCTCTTGTAGTGTGTTCAGTCCACGGGTCATCCATTACTTATGGGATATATTCTCCTTCCCAACAGGAAGTTGCAAGAGGATCACCCAAGCAGAGCTGCTATATAGCTCCTCCCCTCACATGTCATATCCAGTCATTCGACCGAAACAAGACGAGAAAGGAGAAACTATAAGGTGCAGTGGTGACTGGAGTTATAATTTTAAAATTTAGAACCTGCCTGAAAAAGACAGGGCGGGCCGTGGACTGAACACACTACAAGAGAAATAAATTTATCAGGTAAGCATAAATTATGTTTTCTCTTGTTCAGTGTGTTCAGTCCACGGGTCATCCATTACTTATGGGATACCAATACCAAAGCTAAGTACACGGATGATGGGAGGGACAAGGCAGGAACATTAAACAGAAGGAACCACTGCCTGTAGAACCTTTCTCCCAAAACCAGCCTCCGAAGAAGCAAAAGTGTCAAATTTGTAAAATTTGGAAAAAGTATGAAGTGAAGACCAAGTTGCAGCCTTGCAAATCTGTTCAACAGAGGCCTCATTCTTAAAGGCCCAGGTGGAAGCCACAGCTCTGGTGGAATGAGCTGTAATTCTTTCAGGAGGCTGCTGTCCAGCAGTCTCATAGGCTAAACGTATTATGCTACGAAGCCAAAAAGAGAGAGAGGTAGCCGAAGCCTTTTGACCTCTTCTCTGTCCAGAGTAAACGACAAACAGAGAAGAAGTTTGTCTAAAATCTTTAGTTGCCTGTAAGTAGAACTTCAGAGCACGGACCACGTCTAGATTATGCAAAAGACGTTCCTTCTTTGAAGAAGGATTAGGACATAATGATGGAACAACAATCTCTTGATTGATTTTCCTGTTAGAAACAACCTTAGGTAAGAACCCAGGTTTAGTACGCAGAACTACCTTGTCTGAATGAAAGATCAGATAAGGAGAATCACAATGTAAGGCAGATAACTCAGAGACTCTTCGAGCCGAGGAAATAGCCATCAAAAACAAAACTTTCCAAGATAAAAGCTTAATATCAATGGAATGAAGGGGTTCAAACGGAACACCCTGAAGAACTTTAAGAACCAAGTTTAAGCTCCACGGAGGAGCAACAGCTTTAAACACAGGCTTAATTCTAGCCAAAGCCTGACAAAAGGCCTGGACGTCTGGATGCTCTGCCAGACGTTTGTGTAAAAGAATAGACAGAGCTGAAATCTGTCCCTTTAGCGAACTAGCGGATAAACCCTTTTCTAAACCCTCTTGTAGAAAAGCTAATATCCTAGGAATCCTAACCTTACTCCATGAGTAACTCTTGGATTCGCACCAATATAAATATTTACGCCATATCTTATGGTAAATTTTTCTTGTCACAGGTTTCCGAGCCTGTATTAATGTATCAATAACCGAATCCGAAAACCTACGCTTTGATAGAATCAAGCGTTCAATTTCCAGGCAGTCAGCCTCAGAGAAATTAGGTTTGGATGGTTGAAAGGACCCTGAATTAGAAGGTCCTGCCTCAGAGGAAGAGACCATGGTGGACAGGACAACATGTCCACTAGGTCTGCATACCAGGTCCTGCGTGGCCACGCAGGCGCTATCAGAATTACCGATGCCCTCTCCTGTTTGATCCTGGCAATCAGTCGAGGTAGCAACGGAAATGGTGGAAACACATAAGCTATGTTGAAAACCCAAGGGGCTGCTAATGCATCTACCAGCACCGCTCCCGGGTCCCTGGACCTGGATCCGTAACAAGGAAGCTTTGCGTTCTGGCGAGATGCCATGAGATCCAGATCCAGTTTGCCCCAACGACGAATCAGTTGAGCAAATACCTCCGGATGAAGTTCCCACTCTCCCGGATGAAAAGTCTGGCGACTTAGGAAATCCGCCTCCCAGTTCTCTACGCCTGGGATGTGAATCGCTGACAGGTGGCAAGAGTGAGACTCTGCCCAGCGAATTATCTTCGAGACTTCCAACATCGCTAGGGAACTCCTGGTTCCCCCTTGATGATTGATGTAAGCCACAGTCGTGATATTGTCCGACTGAAATCTGATGAACCTCAGCTTTGCTAACTGAGGCCAAGCTAGAAGAGCATTGAATATTGCTCTTAATTCTAGAATGTTTATTGGGAGGAGTTTTTCCTCCTGAGTCCACGATCCCTGAGCCTTCAGGGAATTCCAGACTGCTCCCCAGCCTAGAAGGCTGGCATCCGTTGTTACAATCGTCCAATCTGGCCTGTGAAAGGTCATTCCTTTGGACAGATGAACCGGTGACAACCAACAGAGAAGCGAATCTCTGGTCTCCTGGTCCAGATTTAGCAAAGGGGACAAATCTGAGTAATCCCCGTTCCATTGACTGAGCATGCATAGTTGCAGCGGTCTGAGATGCAGGCGCGCAAATGGCACTATGTCCATTGCCGCGACCATTAAGCCGATTACCTCCATGCACTGAGCTACTGATGGGCTTGGAACGGAATGAAGGACACGGCAAGCATTGAGAATCTTTGATAACCTGGACTCCGTCAGGTAAATCTTCATCTCTACAGAATCTATAAGAATCCCTAGAAAAGGAACCCTTGTGAGTGGTAACAGAGAACTCTTTTCCACGTTCACTTTCCACCCATGCGACCTCAGAAATGCTAGAACTATCTCTGTATGAGACTTTGCATTCTGTAAACTTGACGCTTGTATCAGAATGTCGTCTAGGTACGGAGCCACCGCTATGCCTCGTGGTCTTAGTACCGCCAGAAGGGAGACAAGAACCTTCGTAAAAATTCTCGGGGCCGTGGCTAACCCGAAGGGAAGAGTCACAAACTGGTAATTCCTGTCTAGAAAGGCAAACCTCAGGTACCGATAATGATCTTTGTGAATCGGTATATGAAGGTAAGCATCCTTTAAGTCCACCGTGGCCATATATTGACCCTCTTGGATCATGGGTAGGATGGTTCGAATGGTTTCCATCTTGAACGATGGTACCCTTAGGAATTTGTTTAAGATCTTTAAGTCCAAGATTGGTCTGAAGGTTCCCTCTTTTTTGGGAACCACAAATAGATTTGAGTAAAATCCTTGTCCCTGTTCCGATCGCGGAACTGAGTGGATCACCCCCATGATTAAGAGGTCTTGTACACATTGTAGAAATGCCTCTCTCTTTACTAGGTTTGACGATAACCTCGAAAGATGGAACCTCCCTTGTGGAGGAGAGGTTTTGAAGTCCAGAAGGTATCCCTGAGATATAATCTTTAACGTCCAGGGATCCTGCACATCTCTTGCCCAAGCCTGGGCAAAGAGAGAAAGTCTGCCCCCCACTAAATCCGTCTCTGGATAGGGGGCCCTGACTTCATGCTGTCTTAGGGGCGGGAGTAGGCTTTCTGGCCTGCTTGCCCTTGTTCCATGACTGGTTGCCTTTCCAACCTTGTCTGTAACGAGCAGTAGTTCCTTCCTGTTTTGGAGCGGAGGAAGTCGATGCTGCTCCTGCCTTGAAGTTACGAAAGGCACGAAAATTAGACTGTTTGGCCTTTGGTTTGGCCCTGTCCTGAGGAAGGGCGTGGCCCTTATCTCCCGTAATGTCAGCAATAATTTCCTTCAAGCCGGGCCCGAATAAGGTCTGCCCTTTGAAAGGAATGTTAAGTAGTTTAGACTTGGAAGTTACATCCGCTGACCAGGATTTAAGCCAGAGCGCTCTGCGCGCCTGTATGGCGAATTCGGAATTTTTAGCCGTAAGTTTGGTTAGATGTACTACGGCATCTGAAACAAACGCATTAGCTTGCTTAAGGGTTCTAACTTTGCTCAAGGCCTCATCTAACGGCTCTGTGCGAATCGCCTCTTCCAGAGACTCAAACCAGAATGCCGCTGCAGCCGTGACAGGCGCAATGCATGCAAGAGGCTGCAATATAAAACCCTGTTGAACAAACATTTTCTTAAGATAACCCTCTAATTTTTTATCCATTGGATCTGAGAAAGCACAGCTATCCTCCACCGGGATAGTGGTACGCTTGGCTAACGTAGAAACTGCTCCCTCCACCTTAGGGACCGTCTGCCATAAGTCTCGTGTGGTGGCGTCTATAGGGAACATTTTTCTAAATATCGGGGGAGGGGAAAAAGGCACACCGGGTCTATCCCACTCCTTACTTATAATTTCTGTAAGTCTTTTTGGTATAGGAAAAACGTCAGTACACACCGGTACCGCATAGTATCTATCCAACCTACACAATTTCTCTGGAATTGCCACCGTGTCGCAATCATTCAGAGCCGCTAATACCTCCCCTAGTAACACACGGAGGTTCTCAAGCTTAAATTTAAAATTCGAAATTTCTGAATCCGGTCTCCCCGGATCAGAACCGTCACCGCCAGAATGAAGTTCACCGTCCTCATGTTCTGCAAATTGTGACGCAGTATCAGACATGGCTCTCGTGTCATCAGAGCGCTCTGTCCTTAACCCAGAGCTATCGCGTTTGCCCCTTAATTCAGGCATATTATATAATACTTCTGTCATAACATTAGCCATATCATGTAAAGTGATTTGTAAGGGCCTATATGTACTAGGTGTTTCAATCCTACGCATCTCCCGAGCGGGAGACGCAGGTACTGACACGTGAGGAGAGTTAGGCGGCATAACTTACCCCTCGTTGTCTGGTGATAGCTTCTTTATCGGTACAGATTGACTTTTATTCAAAGCAATATCAATACAATTGGTACACATCGTTCTATTGGGCTCCACATTGGCTTTTGAACATGATGAACAAACAGTTTCCTCTGAATCAGACATGTTTAAAACAGACTTAGTAATGAAACTAACAAGCTTGGAAATCACTTCAATAAGTTTACAAGCAATATAAAAAACGCTGCAGCGCTTCAAAAATACAGATATAATTAAACAATTCTTAACAAGAAGTGTATTATTAGAGGATTGCACCCATTAAGAAAAGGATGATTAACCCCTCAATACCCAAAACGGATAAAACAGATATCAATTAAGATTTAACGCTTTTAATCACAGTCAGCACACTGTCACAGATCTGCTGTGACTGATTACCTCCCTCACAAATGAAATTTGCAGAACCCTGAGCTCTCTAGAGACGTCCTGGATCAAGGAGGAAGAAGCAGAAAGACTGTGCAATAATTTTAACTGCGCAACAAGGCGCTAAAACAAGGGCCCTCCCACTCCAATCACAACAGTGGGAGCCCTGATATAACGGTTTCCATGCAGAAAAATATGTTAGCCATGTGGAATAAAATCATGCCCAAAGCGATCTATCACCAAAGTACCTCACAAAAACGAATAACATGCCAGTAAACGTTTTATTAAAAACAACATTTGTCAATGTCATGCAAAGCTATCACTAAGCCTGCTACCAGTCGCTACCACTGCAGAGAAGGCTTAAGTATTATTTCAGTGTTAACAGTATTTTCTCAGTCAAATTCTAGTCCCTAGAATATAACTCGACTGCGCATACATTTATCAGCCTGATACCAGTTGCTACTACTGCATTTAAGGCTGTACTTACATCATATGGTAACAGTAGTATTTTCTTAGTCAATTCCATTCCCAGAAAATAAAGTACTGCACATACCTCATTTGCGGAGGACCCCGCATGCTAATCCCAGTTTCTGAAGTTACCCCACTCCTCAGAATGTCGAGAACAGCCAGTGGATCTTAGTTACGCCTGCTAAGATCATAGATAAAAAACGCAGGCAGATTCTTCTTCCAAATACTGCCTGAGATAGAAAAACAGCACACTCCGGTGCCATTTAAAATAACAAACTTTTGATTGAAGAATAGTTAAGTAAAAACTCCAGCTCCTCTCGCGACCTCCTTCATTGTTGAGGGTTGCAAGAGAATGACTGGATATGTGAGGGGAGGAGCTATATAGCAGCTCTGCTTGGGTGATCCTCTTGCAACTTCCTGTTGGGAAGGAGAAACAGAATTTATGTTTACCTGATAAATTACTTTCTCCAACGGTGTGTCCGGTCCACGGCGTCATCCTTACTTGTGGGATATTCTCTTCCCCAACAGGAAATGGCAAAGAGCCCAGCAAAGCTGGTCACATGATCCCTCCTAGGCTCCGCCTACCCCAGTCATTCGACCGACGTTAAGGAGGAATATTTGCATAGGAGAAACCATATGATTCCGTGGTGACTGTAGTTAAAGAAAATAAATTATCAGACCTGATTAAAAAACCAGGGCGGGCCGTGGACCGGACACACCGTTGGAGAAAGTAATTTATCAGGTAAACATAAATTCTGTTTTCTCCAACATAGGTGTGTCCGGTCCACGGCGTCATCCTTACTTGTGGGAACCAATACCAAAGCTTTAGGACACGGATGAAGGGAGGGAGCAAATCAGGTCACCTAAATGGAAGGCACCACGGCTTGCAAAACCTTTCTCCCAAAAAATAGCCTCAGAAGAAGCAAAAGTATCAAACTTGTAAAATTTGGTAAAAGTGTGCAGTGAAGACCAAGTCGCTGCCCTACATATCTGATCAACAGAAGCCTCGTTCTTGAAGGCCCATGTGGAAGCCACAGCCCTAGTGGAATGAGCTGTGATTCTTTCAGGAGGCTGCCGTCCGGCAGTCTCGTAAGCCAATCTGATGATGCTTTTAATCCAAAAAGAGAGAGAGGTAGAAGTTGCTTTTTGACCTCTCCTTTTACCAGAATAAACAACAAACAAGGAAGATGTTTGTCTAAAATCCTTTGTAGCATCTAAATAGAATTTTAGAGCGCGAACAACATCCAAATTGTGCAACAAACGTTCCTTCTTCGAAACTGGTTTCGGACACAAAGAAGGCACGACTATCTCCTGGTTAATGTTTTTGTTAGAAACAACTTTTGGAAGAAAACCAGGTTTAGTACGTAAAACCACCTTATCTGCATGGAACACCAGATAAGGAGGAGAACACTGCAGAGCAGATAATTCTGAAACTCTTCTAGCAGAAGAAATTGCAACCAAAAACAAAACTTTCCAAGATAATAACTTAATATCAACGGAATGTAAGGGTTCAAACGGAACCCCCTGAAGAACTGAAAGAACTAAGTTGAGACTCCAAGGAGGAGTCAAAGGTTTGTAAACAGGCTTGATTCTAACCAGAGCCTGAACAAAGGCTTGAACATCTGGCACAGCTGCCAGCTTTTTGTGAAGTAACACAGATAAGGCAGAAATCTGTCCCTTCAAGGAACTTGCAGATAATCCTTTCTCCAATCCTTCTTGAAGAAAGGATAGAATCCTAGGAATCTTTACCTTGTCCCGAGGGAATCCTTTAGATTCACACCAACAGATATATTTTTTCCATATTTTGTGGTAAATTTTTCTAGTTACAGGCTTTCTGGCCTGAACAAGAGTATCAATAACAGAATCTGAGAACCCTCGCTTTGATAAGATCAAGCGTTCAATCTCCAAGCAGTCAGCTGGAGTGGGACCGAATTCGGATGTTCGAACGGACCTTGAACAAGAAGGTCTCGTCTCAAAGGTAGCTTCCATGGTGGAGCCGATGACATATTCACCAGATCTGCATACCAAGTCCTGCGTGGCCACGCAGGAGCTATCAAGATCACCGACGCCCTCTCCTGATTGATCCTGGCTACCAGCCTGGGGATGAGAGGAAACGGCGGGAATACATAAGCTAGTTTGAAGGTCCAAGGTGCTACTAGTGCATCTACTAGAGTCGCCTTGGGATCCCTGGATCTGGACCCGTAGCAAGGAACCTTGAAGTTCTGACGAGAGGCCATCAGATCCATGTCTGGAATGCCCCACAGTTGAGTGATTTGGGCAAAGATTTCCGGATGGAGTTCCCACTCCCCCGGATGCAATGTCTGACGACTCAGAAAATCCGCTTCCCAATTTTCCACTCCTGGGATGTGGATTGCAGACAGGTGGCAGGAGCGAGTCTCCGCCCATTGAATGATTTTGGTCACTTCTTCCATCGCCAGGGAACTCCTTGTTCCCCCCTGATGGTTGATGTACGCAACAGTCGTCATGTTGTCTGATTGAAAACGTATGAACTTGGCCCTCGCTAGCTGAGGCCAAGCCTTGAGAGCATTGAATATCGCTCTCAGTTCCAGAATATTTATCGGTAGAAGAGATTCTTCCCGAGACCAAAGACCCTGAGCTTTCAGGGATCCCCAGACCGCGCCCCAGCCCATCAGACTGGCGTCGGTCGTGACAATGACCCACTCTGGTCTGCGGGAGGTCACCCCTTGTGACAGGTTGTCCAGGGACAGCCACCAACGGAGTGAGTCTCTGGTCCTCTGATTTACTTGTATCTTCGGAGACAAGTCTGTATAGTCCCCATTCCACTGACTGAGCATACACAGTTGTAATGGTCTTAGATGAATGCGCGCAAAAGGAACTATGTCCATTGCCGCTACCATCAAACCTATCACTTCCATGCACTGCGCTATGGAAGGAAGAGGAACGGAATGAAGTATCCGACAAGAGTTTAGAAGTTTTGTTTTTCTGGTCTCTGTCAGAAAAATCCTCATTTCTAAGGAGTCTATTATTGTTCCCAAGAAGGGAACTCTTCCACGTTCACTTTCCATCCGTGAGATCTGAGAAAGGCCAGGACTATGTCCGTGTGAGCCTTTGCTTGAGGAAGGGACGACGCTTGAATCAGAATGTCGTCCAAGTAAGGTACTACAGCAATGCCCCTTGGTCTTAGCACCGCCAGAAGGGACCCTAGTACCTTTGTGAAAATCCTTGGAGCAGTGGCTAATCCGAAAGGAAGCGCCACGAACTGGTAATGCTTGTCCAGGAATGCGAACCTTAGGAACCGATGATGTTCCTTGTGGACAGGAATATGTAGATACGCATCCTTTAAATCCACCGTGGTCAAGAATTGACCTTCCTGGATGGAAGGATAGTTCGAATGGTTTCCATTTTGGACGATGGAACCTTGAGAAACTTGTTTAGGATCTTGAGATCTAAGATTGGTCTGAACGTTCCCTCTTTTTTGGGAACTACGAACAGATTGGAGTAGAACCCCATCCCTCGTTCTTTTAATGGAACAGGATGAATCACTTCCAGAAGATAACCTTGGGAGACTATTTCTAGCGCCCAAGGATCCAGAACATCTCTTGCCCAAGCCTGAGTGAAGAGAGAGAGTCTGCCCCCCACCAAATCCGGTCCCGGATCGGGGGCCCGCATCTCATGCTGTCTTGGGAGCAGTGGCAGGTTTCTTGGCCTGCTTTCCTTTGTTCCAGCCTTGCATTGGTCTCCAGGCTGGATTGGCTTGAGAAGTATTACCCTCCTGCTTAGAGGACGTAGCACTTGGGGCTGGTCCGTTTCTGCGAAAGGGACGAAAATTAGGTTTATTTTTGGCCTTGAAAGACCTATTCTGAGGAAGGGCGTGGCCCTTGCCCCCAGTGATATCAGAGATAATCTCTTTCAAGTCAGGGCCAAACAGTGTTTTCCCCTTGAAAGGAATGTCAAACAATTTGTTCTTGGAAGACGCATCCGCTGACCAAGATTTTAACCAAAGCGCTCTGCGCGCCACAATAGCAAACCCAGAATTTTTCGCCGCTAACCTAGCCAATTGCAAGGTGGCGTCTAGGGTGAAAGAATTAGCCAATTTAAGAGCACGAATTCTGTCCATAATCTCCTCATAAGAAGAAGAATTACTAATAATCGCCTTTTCTAGCTCATCGAACCAGAAACACGCGGCTGTAGTGACAGGGACAATGCATGCAATTGGTTGTAGAAGGTAACCTTGCTGAACAAACATCTTTTTTAGCAAACCTTCTAATTTTTTATCCATAGGATCTTGGAAAGCACAACTATCTTCTATGGGTATAGTGGTGCGCTTGTTTAGAGTAGAAACCGCCCCCTCGACCTTGGGGACTGTCTGCCATAAGTCCTTTCTAGGGTCGACTATAGGAAACAATTTTTTAAATATGGGGGGAGGTACGAAAGGTATACCGGGCCTGTCCCATTCTTTATTAACAATGTACGCCACCCGCTTGGGTATAGGAAAAGCTTCGGGGGGCCCCGGGGCCTCTAGGAACTTGTCCATTTTACATAGTGTTTCTGGAATGACCAGATAATCACAATCATCCAAATTGGATAACACCTCCTTAAGCAGAGCGCGGAGATGTTCCAACTTAAATTTAAAAGTAATCACATCAGGTTCAGCTTGTTGAGAAATTTTTCCTGAATCTGAACTTTCTCCCTCAGACAAAACCTCCCTGGCCCCCTCAGACTGGTGTAGGGGCCCTTCAGAAACAATATCATCAGCGTCCTCATGCTCTTCAGTATTTTCTAAAACAGAACAGTCGCGCTTTCGCTGATAAGTGGGCATATTGGCTAAAATGTTTTTGATAGAATTATCCATTACAGCCGTTAATTGTTGCATAGTAAGGAGTATTGGCGCGCTAGATGTACTAGGGGCCTCCTGTATGGGCAAGACTGGTGTAGACGAAGGAGGGGATGATGCAGTACCATGCTTACTCCCCTCACTTGAGGAATCATCTTGGGCATCATTTTTACTAAATTTTTTATGACATAAATCACATCTATTTAAATGAGAAGGAACCTTGGCTTCCCCACAGTCAGAACACAATCTATCTGGTAGTTCAGACATGTTAAACAGGCATAAACTTGATAACAAAGCACAAAAAACGTTTTAAAATAAAACCGTTACTGTCACTTTAAATTTTAAACTGAACACACTTTATTACTGCAATTGCGAAAAAGTATGAAGGAATTGTTCAAAATTCACCAAAATTTCACCACAGTGTCTTAAAGCCTTAAAAGTATTGCACACCAAATTTGGAAGCTTTAACCCTTAAAATAACGGAACCGGAGCCGTTTTTATATTTAACCCCTTTACAGTCCCTGGAATCTGCTTTGCTGAGACCCAACCAAGCCCAAAGGGGAATACGATACCAAATGATGCCTTCAGAAAGACTTTTCTATGTATCAGAGCTCCACACACATGCAGCTGCATGTCATGCTGTTCTCAAAAACAAGTGCGCCATACCGGCGCGAAAATGAGGCTCTGACTATGATTAGGGAAAGCCCCTATAGAATAAGGTGTCTAAAACAGTGCCTGCCGATATTATTTTACAAAAAATACCCAGATTAAATGATTCCTCAAGGCTAAATATGTGTAAATATGATCGATTTAGCCCAGAAAATGTCTACAGTCTTAATAAGCCCTTGTGAAGCCCTTATTTACTGTCTGAATAAAAATGGCTTACCGGATCCCATAGGGAAAATGACAGCTTCCAGCATTACATCGTCTTGTTAGAATGTGTCATACCTCAAGCAGCAAAAGACTGCTCACTGTTCCCCCAACTGAAGTTAATTCCTCTCAACAGTCCTGTGTGGAACAGCCATGGATTTTAGTAACGGTTGCTAAAATCATTTTCCTCATACAAACAGAAATCTTCATCTCTTTTCTGTTTCAGAGTAAATAGTACATACCAGCACTATTTTAAAATAACAAACTCTTGATTGAATAATAAAAACTACAGTTAAACACTAAAAAACTCTAAGCCATCTCCGTGGAGATGTTGCCTGTACAACGGCAAAGAGAATGACTGGGGTAGGCGGAGCCTAGGAGGGATCATGTGACCAGCTTTGCTGGGCTCTTTGCCATTTCCTGTTGGGGAAGAGAATATCCCACAAGTAAGGATGACGCCGTGGACCGGACACACCTATGTTGGAGAAATATATCCCATAAGTAATGGATGACCCGTGGTCTGAACACACTTAACAAGAGAAATGCTCTACGCTCCTTTTTTGGAGCCTAACGCAGCCTTTTTGTGGACTCTCAATACCAGAGTTATTTTTATGGTGCGGCCAGAAAAAAGCCGGCGTTAGTTTTTCGGGTCGTTACCGACAAAACTCCAAATCTAGCCGTTATGGTTTAGACAGATTGAACTTTGATTATTGACCTGCATTGCAAATTTTGCTTTATTGTCTTTTTCTTCCTCTGTTTGTTTTTACATGCATCTCAATAAAGCTCTTTTGAAAATTAAAAAAAAAAAAAAAGTACATTGGGAAGTTGTTTAAAAAAACAAGCCCTATTTAAATCATGAAAGTTTTTTTTTTTACTTGACTGTCCCTTTAAGTACAGACAGCATGAAACTGGCAGGCACGGAACAAGCAGTGAGTTCCAAGTAATACAACACTTTTTTTACATAATATAACTACATCCCTTATAAATGTCGCTGGGTATATTGTGTCAGTAGTAGCTCAGCATTTGATGAAACCAGCTTAAAAATAAAGAAGGCATTAACAAGTTATATTAAGGAGTACCAACCACAAACATTTAGCTTCTAGAAATATAACCTTTGCATACTATAACCATGGTACCAGCTTTTAGAACATGCTGTTTTAACTCGCATTGATTACAAGAACATTCTGGTGCAATTTAATTCAGAACTATGATTAGCTGCACACATAGAAACATGTTTTGAGTCACTCTATTTTAAAAGGACAATATTTATAACCCATGGCTAGTGTTAACTGCCATAAGTTTATAGCCCATTTAAATGACATTGTTGGTTGTTTCTTGCATGTGTTAATACAGATTATAAAAAACACAACAACAAAAAACCCACATCAAGTGAATAACCAGGTGCTGTAATAGATGTGTAATAGATATATCCTTTATTTAGCATGTTAGGGATTCCACAAGATTAATATGAGCTTAATGCCTTTCCACATTATTCTTTTTTTAAGTTATGAACCATTTTAGAATAGCTTAGATATGTGTTTTTTTAGAATTTAACGAAAAGCCTAAGTGGGTCAATCAGTGGATCACATTTTTCTAATTAAAGGGACAGTGTTCTTATGTAAGCAGCTGATGAGTATGACAATCTGCTGAAGGACACCCTTCCCACCCCAATTAGAAGTTGATTTCTTCTAAATATTCTTGTTTACATATCTTTTCTATATACATTTTTGCAGCATTGAAATGTTTAGAAGGTGGAGATTCCAACAGGAAAAGTAGCTATTTCCAGTGCTACAATAATGGTAAAAAATCTATTTGTAAACCATTGAATACACTCCAGCATGTAAAATGGACCAGTGGGAGCACATTAAACAGGAAAATATTTTGCAGTACACTGTCCCATTAAAGTCTATGGTCAAGGAAGATAGAAGCACCCCCGTGGCCCGAAATTAAAAATAAGATTCAATATATATACACAATGTACAAGTCAGAATCCTGGGCACTAGGAACTAGGGAGGCTAATGATGAGGTTTGGTTCTACTGGATACTTAGAAATGGGTCTGAATATATTGGCTAGATGTTTTTTATTTTTTTTGTGATTTTTTTTTTTTTTTTGACCCCCTATGTATATAGAGGCATAATAGATATGTTCTTTGGATAAGTGGTGATGACCCCAATATGTATTCTTTTTGAGAACATTCAGATTTAAAAAGAGTCTCTTTTTTGTTTATTTTTCCATATTTCTACATGACTATTTTCTTGACCCTCTTGGCTCTTTCCCCCCGGGAGGAATATATCTCTTTAATAGAAACAGTCGCTCTCTACTGGATCACCCTTCATACTTCCGATTAAGTCACTGTGGGGAAGATTATTGCAGCCTACAATTTACAAACAAATTTTGGGACTGATAGTCAACAAGTATGCTAAGAGTGGTCAAGGACTATATCACCAACAGATCTAGTTAATATTATTATGACTAGGCATTTATGTTTGATTTGTTGTCCTAACATATTTATGTTAATATTAGTTGAAACGACTGTTGGAATAACACTTACTATGTAATGTTTCAATAAAAATGATTTAAACGTAAAGTCTATGGTCAAACTGAATTTAATTGAATTATGATGCATCTGATTTACATTTAAGCTGGTTTTTAAAGAAGTTATCTATAATAAAATGAACAATACATAAAAGATGGAGGGAAGAAGCAAGAAAGAGGACAGAAATAAAGAGAAGATGGAGAGATAAGGAAGCTTAAAGAGATATGAAAGTTAAAAAAAAAACCTCTCTTTTATCAGCTAGAGTATGCCATTAAAAAATAAATAACTTTCCAGTTTACATTTGCCTAGGTAGGCTCAGGAGTGTGCACATCTTAACCACTATATGGCAGCAGTATTAGCAACAACGTTTGTAACAATGTTATACAGTGCTCAAGAAATTTGCACACTCCTAAGCCTACCTAGGTATGGTCTTCAACAAGGGATAGCAAAAGAACAAAGTAAATTTGAAAAAAGAAGACAATTGAAAAATGTTCTTTTTAAAAATGCATGCTCTGTATAAATCATGAACATTTAATGGGACGGTGAACACCTTGAAATTACAATCCATTTCTGTTGTTCTGCTAATCTAAACATTTTTTTTTTTTTCAAAAAGCTTTATGAATGTGTAAAAGCAATGTCAAACAATAATAACATAGTAACAAATACATACAGGAGGTAGTACTTTGGTGCCTAATAATAGGAATAAGAGTTTGTTACTGAGGTATTGAGAACATCATGTGAAAAGTTCCAAACCACAGGAGCACCTTGACTCTGATTTACAATGTCCGAAGATCACAGATCCTGTGGTAACTAATTATAACAAAGGAATTTTTAGATTTTCTGTATAGAAATAATAAATCAATACATATTCAAATGATTGCATAAACATGTGTGCTCTTACACTGAGATGATAAAGCACTATAAATCGTGAAGAAGATAATAAAGAAAGAAGAAACAGAAGTAAAAGGAAGAGGGGAGGGGGAAAAAAAGGGGAAAAGGGGAAAAAAAGGGGAAAAGGGGAGGGGAAATTGATAAGTCCGATTCTGTCCTGTACCTCGTAGAAATTGATAACTATTTTCTCACTAAGTGCCATTCCAGATGGCTAGCAGTGTCTCATGTACATCTAGTCTGTGTGTCCTTAAGTAATGGTTACCTGCGCACGCCATTCAGAGGCTGTTGGAATATTTTCGGTTTTCCACTTACTAGGTATAAGCTTTTTGGCACTAGTGATCATAATTAGAAGCAGTGCCAAGTGTGCTTCTACCAGGATTTTAGGAAAAGAGGAAAAGAGAAAGAAACAACAATATTTCTGGAGTATGAGGAATCGTGATATCCAAAATCTCAGCCATATTGTTCAGAACCTCTGTCCAGAAGTTTTTCAACCTTGGACAGTGCCACCAAATATGAAGAAGGGAGCCCTCTTCACCACAGCCCCTCCAGCAAGTATCGCTCAGGGTGGGGAAAATGTTGTGTAATCTTGATTGAGTGAGGGACCAGCGATACAATAATTTAATGTGAGATTCTTGAATATGTGCAGAGACCGAAGTTCTCTTAATGCATTTAAAGGCTTTCATCCATGCTTTGTGGTCAGCATTTATCTCTAGGTCCCGGTTCCAGTGAATTGTGTAATTGGGAAGTGTTCCCTCATTAGGTACAATAATTATTTTATAGGGGATTTACATTAAGTGTTTTGATACTACCCCCATAACACAATTTTTCAAAAGAAGTTGTTTCTCTTCCCAAATCTGATTTATACTTATGCGTGGAGATGTAGGCCTAGATTTGGAGTTCGGCGGTAGCCGTCAAAACCAGCGTTAGAGGCTCCTAACGCTGGTTTTGGCCGCCCGCTGGTATTTGGAGTCAGTGATTAAAGGGTCTAACGCTCACTTTTCAGCCGCGACTTTTCCATACCGCAGATCCCCCTACGCCATTTGCGTATCCTATCTTTTCAATGGGATCTTTCTAACGCCGGTATTTAGAGTCGTTTCTGAAGTGAGCGTTAGAGCTCTAACGACAAAACTCCAGCCGCCTGAAAATAGCAGGAGTTAAGAGCTTTCTGGCTAACGCCGGTTCATAAAGCTCTTAACTACTGTACCCTAAAGTACACTAACACCCATAAACTACCTATGTACCCCTAAACCGAGCTCCCCCCACATCGCCGACACTCGATTAAATTTTTTTAACCCCTAATCTGCCGACCGCCACCTACGTTATACTTATGTACCCCTAATCTGCTGCCCCTAACCCCGCCGACCCCTGTATTACATTTATTAACCCCTAACCTGCCCCCCACAACGTCGCCGCCAGCTACTTAAAATAATTAACCCCTAATCTTCCGACCGCAAAGCGCCACCACCTACGTTATCCCTATGTACCCCTAATCTGCTGCCCCTAACACCGCCGACCCCTATATTATATTTATTAACCCCTAATCTGCCCCCCTCAACGTCGCCGACACCTGCCTACACTTATTAACCCCTAATCTGCCGAGCGGACCTGAGCGCTACTATAATAAAGTTATTAACCTCTAACCCGCCTCACTAACCCTATCATAAATAGTATTAACCCCCTAATCTGCCCTCCCTAACATCGCCGACACCTACCTTCAATTATTAACCCCTAATCTGCCTACCGGAGCTCACCGCTATTCTAATAAATGGATTAACCCCTAAAGCTAAGTCTAACCCTAACACTAACACCCCCCTAACTTAAATATAATTTACATCTAACGAAATAAATTAACTCTTATTAAATAAATGATTCCTATTTAAAGCTAAATACTTACCTGTAAAATAAATCCTAATATAGCTACAATATAAATTATAATTATATTATAGCTATTTTAGGATTAATATTTATTTTACAGGCAACTTTGTAATTATTTTAACCAGGTACAATAGCTATTAAATAGTTAAGAACTATTTAATAGTTACCTAGTTAAAATAATAACAAATTTACCTGTAAAATAAATCCTAACCTAAGATATAATGAAACCTAACACTACCCTATCAATAAAATAATTAAATAAACTACCTACAATTACCTACAATTAACCTAACACTACACTATCAATAAATTAATTAAACACAATTCCTACAAATAAATACAATTAAATAAACTAGCTAAAGTACAAAAAATAAAAAAGAACTAAGTTACAAAAAATAAAAAAATATTTACAAACATAAGAAAAATATTACAACAATTTTAAACTAATTACACCTACTCTAAGCCCCCTAATAAAATAACAAAGACCCCCAAAATAAAAAATTCCCTACCCTATTCTAAATTAAAAAAGTTACAAGCTCTTTTACCTTACCAGCCCTGAACAGGGCCCTTTGCGGGGCATGCCCCCAGAATTTCAGCTCTTTTGCCTGTAAAAGAATAAATACAATACCCCCCCCCAACATTACAACCCACCACCCACATACCCCTAATCTAACCCAAACCCCCCTTAAATAAACCTAACACTAAGCCCCTGAAGATCTTCCTACCTTGTCTTCACCATCCAGGTTCACCGATCCGTCCTGAAGAGCTCCTCCGATGTCCTGATCCAAGCCCAAGCGGGGGGCTGAAGAGGTCCATGATCCGGTCAAAGTCTTCATCCAAGCGGGGCAGAAGAGGATCTTCCATCCGATTGAAGTCATCATCCAGGCGGCATCTTCTATGGTCTTCCATCCGGAGCGAAGCGGCAGGATCCTGAAGACCTCCAGCGCGGAACATCCATCCGGACCGACGACTGAACGACAAATGACTGTTCCTTTAAGGGACGTCATCCAAGATGGCGTCCCTCGAATTCCGATTGGCTGATAGGATTCTATCAGCCAATCGGAATTAAGGTAGGAATTTTCTGATTGGCTGATGGAATCAGCCAATCAGAATCAAGTTCAATCCGATTGGCTGATCCAATCAGCCAATCAGATTGAGCTCGCATTCTATTGGCTGTTCCGATCAGCCAATAGAATGCAAGCTCAATCTGATTGGCTGATTGGATCAGCCAATCGGATTGAACTTGATTCTGATTGGCTGATTCCATCAGCCAATCAGAAAATTCCTACCTTAATTCCGATTGGCTGATAGAATCCTATCAGCCAATCGGAATTCGAGGGACGCCATCTTGGATGACGTCCCTTAAAGGAACCGTCATTCGTCGGGAGACAACGGAAGAAGAGGATGGATCTGCGTCGCCTGCTTCAAGATGGACCCGCTCCGCACCGGATGGAAGAAGATCGAAGATGCCGCTTGGAGAAGATGTTTGCCGGTCCGGATGTCCTCTTCTTGCCGGATAGGAGGAAGACTTTGGACCCTCTTCTGGACCTCTTCAGCCACTGGATGATGGATCGCCAACCCCCGCTTGGGTTGGATGAAGATGTTGGAGCCAGGACGGATCGGTGATACCTGGATGGTGAAGACAAGGTAGGAAGATCTTCAGGGGCTTAGTGTTAGGTTTCTTTAAGGGGGGTTTGGGTTAGATTAGGGGTATGTGGGTGGTGGGTTGTAATGTTGGGGGGGGGGTATGGTATGTTTTTTTTTACAGGCAAAAGAGCTGAAATTCTTGGCGCATGCCCCGCAAAGGGCCCTGTTCAGGGCTGGTAAGGTAAAAGAGCTTGTAACTTTTTTAATTTAGAATAGGGTAGGGAATTTTTTATTTTGGGGGGCTTTGTTATTTTATTAGGGGGCTTAGAGTAGGTGTAATTAGTTTAAAATTGTTGTAATATTTTTCTTATGTTTGTAAATATTTTTTTATTTTTTGTAACTTAGTTCTTTTTTATTTTTTGTACTTTAGCTAGTTTATTTAATTGTATTTATTTGTAGGAATTGTGTTTAATTAATTTATTGATAGTGTAGTGTTAGGTTAATTGTAGGTAATTGTAGGTAGTTTATTTTATTAATTTATTGATAGGGTAGTGTTAGGTTTAATTATATCTTAGGTTAGGATTTATTTTACAGGTAAATTTGTTATTATTTTAACTAGGTAACTATTAAATAGTTCTTAACTATTTAATAGCTATTGTACCTGGTTAAAATAATTACAAAGTTGCCTGTAAAATAAATATTAATCCTAAAATAGCTATAATATAATTATAATTTATATTGTAGCTATATTAGGATTTATTTTACAGGTAAGTATTTAGCTTTAAATAGGAATAAGTTATTTAATAAGTGTTAATTTATTTCGTTAGATGTAAATTATATTTAAGTTAGGGGGGTGTTAGTGTTAGGGTTAGACTTAGCTTTAGGGGTTAATACATTTATTAGAATAGCGGTGAGGTCCGCTCGGCAGATTAGGGGTTAATAATTGAAGGTAGGTGTCGGCGATGTTAGGGAGGGCAGATTAGGGGTTAATACTATTTATGATAGGGTTAGTGAGGCGGATTAGGGGTTAATAACTTTATTATAGTAGCGCTCAGGTCCGCTCGGCAGATTAGGGGTTAATAAGTGTAGGCAGGTGTCGGCGACGTTGAGGGGGGCAGATTAGGGGTTAATAAATATAATATAGGGGTCGGCGAAGTTAGGGCAGCAGATTAGGGGTACATAGGGATAACGTAGGTTGCGGCGGTTTACGGAGCGGCAGATTAGGGGTTAAAAAAAATATGCAGGGGTCAGCGATAGCGGGGGCGGCAGAATAGGGGTTAATAAGTGTAAGGTTAGGGGTGTTTAGACTCGGGGTACATGTTAGAGTGTTAGGTGCAGACGTAGGAAGTGTTTCCCCATAGGAAACAATGGGGCTGCGTTAGGAGCTGAACGCTGCTTTTTTGCAGGTGTTAGGTTTTTTTTCAGCTCAAACAGTCCCATTGTTTCCTATGGGAGAATCGTGCACGAGCACGTTTTTGAGGCTGGCCGCGTCCGTAAGCAACTCTGGTATCGAGAGTTGCATTTGCGGAAAAAATGCTCTACGCTCCTTTTTTGGAGCCTAACGCAGCATTTGTTTGAACTCTCGATACCAGAGTTAAATTTATGGTGCGGCCAGAAAAAAGCCCGCGGAGCGTTAACAGCCCTTTTACCGCCAAACTCCAAATCTAGGCCGTAGTGTTTTAACTGATTATAATGTAGCCATGAGGAAAAAATGTCCTCATGTCGTTCCTGAAGTTTCTTTTGGGGTAGGATCCTACCCTTATCAATTATTCCTTGTAGGGAGCCCTCCCTAAGACTATAGGGTCAATTCCTTTTAGACCCTAATATACAGAAGGGTAGGTCAGGATTCTCAAGAATTGGTAAGAGAGGGGAGTATTTAGTAGAAATGATTGTGCTAGTGGCCACCAGGTGGTCCCACTCAATCAAAATCTCAGCTGTCAGGTGATATTCATTAATCTTTTTTGGTCGATTTTGAGGGGGAATCCAGGCAAGAATGCCTATGTTGTTTATTTTAAATATTTGCCTATCTAATGAAATCCAGGCTTTTTGGCCCTTGTTATTGGACCATTCAACTATCCTCTGAAGAATAATAGCTTTTCTATACATGGTTAAGTCAGGTACTCCCAGACCTCCTCTGTCTCAGGGAAGATACATGGTATGTTTCGGGACCCTAGGTTTTGTGTTTGCCCAGATAAATTGTTCAATTAGTTTTTGAATTTGAAGAAGGTAAACTAAAGGGAGAGCTATGGGGACAGTTTGAAAAATATATAAGATACGTGGTAAGATATTCATTTTTATAACCCCTATTCTTCCCAGCCAAGACAGAGGCTTGTTCCTCCAAGAAGAAAGGTCTGAGCTGATTTCCCTTTTAAGAGGTAAGTACAGGTGGCCCTAGATTTACGCCGGTTCAATTTGCGCCGTTTCAGAATAACAACCTTTTTTTCCAGTCATGTGACTGCTATTGAAAAGCATTGAAAAGCAGTGCACTAATTAAAATAGCCAGTAGGTGGAGCTATCCGCTTTTGTTGCAGCAAAGTTATGCAATTTAGCAGACTGAAATTAATCTGTGTACACAGAACAGACCTTAGCTATTGAGCAGCTTTCAAGCAACAAGATCTAGCAGCCACTTTCATATTATCTTCCTGTCCAGCTGCTTGAGGTGAGGGTTCCTAACTGCCTATTAATCACTCCAGATTGAAATGCATAGAATAGGTGCAGACCCAATATTATCTAACATGCTAACAATGCAGAGAACTGTTTACAGAAAAATGCAAGTAAAAAAATGTTTTTGTTCATTAAACTTAGTTTGATGATACAGTCTGTTGTGTGATTATTTAATGAGGGTTATAATGCTGTTTAGCATTTAAAGTCTTCATTTCAAAGCTTTAAAAATAATGTATTAGGTGCTACTTATGACAATTTTGAGAGGGGCCTGGAATCTAACTCCCTCACTTCACATTGACTTACATTATAAACTGGGTTTCAATTTACAACCATTCCTTCTGGAACCTAACCTCGGCATAAACTGAGGTCTACCTGTAGTTATATTTAAACAACTCTGAGGTGTCAGTAGTAAGAAAAATCCCTAAATATTTTAAATTAGTTTGAGACATTTTTATGTGATGGTCTCTCTGTAGTGATTGAATGATCTTGGGCCTCCTATTTATGTTTAAAACTTCGGACTTATTCAGATTAAGATGGAAATTAGAGGCCTTACTGTAAGTTTGGAGTTTGTTTAACAATTTCGGGGATGAAAGTGTCAGCGTTTCTCAAAGTGTATAATATGTCTGCTTGTTTTGTATTCTGCTTGTTTGTATTCGACTTTTATGCCCATGATGTTTACATTGTTTCTAATTTTCTGTGCAAATGTTTCAATTGACAATGCAAATAGCAACGGGGACAGGGGGCAACACTGTCTGGTCCCGTTAGTGATTGCACATAAATCGGAGAGAGTGCCATTCACCATGATCTTTGCATTAGGGTTCGAGTAAAGTGTGAATACCATACTTATAAAGGCTTTTGGAAAACGCTCTGTCACAATGGTACGACGCAGAAAAAGCCAGTAAACTCTGTCAAAGGCCTTCTCCGCGTCTGTGGAAAATAGAACCATAGGAATCTTTTTGGCTCTAACATGGGATACCAGTTGTAACATTTTAACTGTGTTATCCCTGGCCTCCCTGCCAGGGACAAAACCCACTTGGTCAGAAGATATTAGTTCAGGGAGGAATTTATTCAATCTGGTGGCTAAAATCTTTGCTAAAATTTTCATATCCGTGTTTATTAGTGATATTGGTCTAAAATTTTCAGGGGTATTGGCTGGTTTATTAGATTTAGGAATGACAGCAATATGTGCTTCAAGCAGTATATTTGACAAATATGGGTTGTCTCGGAGATCGTTGAAAAGTTCTAGCAGTGGTGAGGAAAGAGTGTCTCTAAATTTTTTTATAGTATGTGGAGGAAAACCCGTCAGGCCCAGGACTCTTTCCTGACGGGGTCTCTTTGATAGCTTGATAAAGCTCATCCTGTGATATTGGAGAGTTCAAATGATCAGAAGATTCCTTGGTCAAAGTAGGAAGGTTAAGACCCTGAAGGTATGATGTAATAGTCATTTTTATTGGTTGTGGAGTCTTGTATATCGTTTATCGGTGAGTTATCTTTTATATTATATAAAAAGTGGTAATAAGAGTGGAAAGCAGTTGCAATTTGTGAGCTACTCTTCAGGGTTTTCCCTTCTTTGAATTTAATGAAGTGGATACAAGAATGTAATTGTTTTCGAAGAAGGGATCTGGCCAAAATCTTTCCCGGTTTATTACCCCACTCATAATAATATTGTTTTAACCATAACGCATTTTTTTGGTGTATTTCCGATAAATGTTTTTTAAGTTCATTTTTAACATTGTTTAATTGGGATTTAGTGGTTGCACATTCTGGGGAATTTTTATGGCAGGACTCTAAAGAGCTCAATTTAGTCAAAAGATCATTATGTTTTAATCTAAATTGTTTGTTAAGCATGGCTTTATATTTGATTAAGACCCTGCGTAACACGCTTTTATGTGCTTCCCCCACGTTCATTACCAACGACACGGGTGGTTTGTTAATTGCAAAATATTCTTTTAGTGTTTTTTTGAGGTCTTCTACAATTAAAGGATTGTCAAGGATCAAGCCATCCAATCTCCACAACGTCTAAAAGATCAGACTCCAACTTTTCAAAATTGCAGACCCCGCAAGAGCGCAGGAACAAGGAGAACGAACCAAGACTCCAAGAAATTGCCTTCTTCACGATCCTCTCAGTCCCCCAACTCCGAGAAAGGCTGATATATGACTCTTTCTACCTGCTAACTAAGAGACATCTGAACTCTCAGGTAATATGTAATGTTATACACCATTTAACACATACTACCTAATGGCATCTGGTCCATCATTTAAGAGAGATGGAACGTCTTCCTTGCTTCACACTTAAAGACTTCCAGGACACTGGTACATCCGCAGAGCTGTCTTTAGTCAGCAAAACGGAATAGGAAAAAATTATAAAATCATTAATAGAGGCCCTTACGTTATTACCCCCCCTTCTTTTTCTTTATTTATGTCTAATTTTAGACTTAGAGACATGTTTCCATTGTTTGTGATTTTTGTATTTTCTACAGTTACTGTTTATTGTTACTTGTTACAGTACCATGTTTTTGTTGCATGCAATTATTATGCAATGTTTTTATTATGCAATGCAGAAGAGGTATTACGGAACAAATACGACATACCCACCTATTTAATTGAAGTCACTCCAGCAATCTCATCATCACGCTTCCTTCACACTACAAGATGCCTAACACCTCCAAACCACCATGTCCATTAATCATATTAACTCAAAATGCCAAAGGTCTCAACTCACAATGTAAGCGCTCTAAAGCGCTATCTGATATGGCACCTAAATCAACTTAAATACTTAGGACAAGTGTACGCCCAACATTATCATAGATCTGGCCCCGCCAAAAAATGTGGTGTTAGTATATTTTCAGGAAATCCCTACCATTCACACTCATACAAAAGATATCTGATACAGAGGAAAGATTATTGGGTCTAGTGGGACTCCTGTACGGTAGGCCTATAACCCTAGTGAAAATCTATGCCCCTAATTTAAAACAAAAACCATTATTTACGAAGATATTTAATCATATATTAGATATATCCAAAGGGCCAATCTATGTAGAAGGAGATTTTAATCTCCCTCTCCAGCCGCATCTTGATAGCAACAATCCCCAGATTAAACCCAACACTAAATTTCTCACATGCCTCTGGAAAAACTTTAGACTACATAAATTGTACGACACCTGGCGATTTCTCCACCCTACCAAGAGGGACTATACATTTTACTCCCACCCCAATAAATCTTATAGCCGTATAGACTACCTGTTTACTAATCAATTAGGATTATCACAAATACGTAAATGCGAAATCTCCCCCACTTTCTGGTCGGACCACTCAGCAGTCCTCCTCCATATCAGCTGGCTAGAAGATTCGTTTAGCCCTTTTCTGAAGAAACTGGATGACACACTGCTAAACATGTAGACGCAGTCACTAATTAAAATGACATTTTAGAAGAATATTTTCGTATTAATGTACTATCAGTGTCTAGTCAATTCAGTGTGGGAAGCACACAAATGTTCAATTAGAGGTGAATTGTTAAAACTGAAGGCTAGATTAAAACAAACACAAAAGAAAACATATGACGATTTAACCTCTAAACTTTCGGATCTAGACTTCCAACACAAACAATTCCCCCCTAGATCCCATTTCCCTACTTGAGCTCATAAACACCAGGAATGCTCTAGAGGACTTTTTACAAATAGAATAACTATCGCAAAACTAACAGTTTATTTTATTTTGAAAGTAATAGAGCAGGCAAATACTTGTCAAGAACTTTAGAGAAAAAGAAACTCAAACCACACATTAATGAACTTAGCTTGCCCCATACACCACCATTAAACACAACCTCAGACACTCTTAAAGCATTTCATACCTATTATTCGGAACTATACAACATAGCTTCATTAAACGACACCACACACAACAAGCACAAGTTAGAACAATTCATTCAAGACTGTCCCCTCCCCACTCTCACAAAAGAACAAATGAAGGACCTAAATACTCCCATTACCACACAAGAGGTTGTTAAGGCTATTCAAACACTAAGGAAAAAGCCCAGTCCCCAATGGTTTTTCCACAAAATACTACAGCACATTCCAAGGAATTCTTGCCCCACATCTTACAACGATTTTCAATGAAATAACTAATGGAGCCCAATTCCCCCCTCCATGTTGGAGGTTCATGTGGTGGTGCTACCAAAACCTGGCAAGCCACCTACAACACCGTCTAATTTCTGCCTATATCACTATTAAATATTGATGTTAAATTGTACACCAAAATCTTCACAACCCGTTTGAATAGAGTTCTCCATGGTTTGATACATACGAATCAAGTAGGCTTCACACCCCATCGTGAAGCCAAGGACAGCACTACCAAAATTATTGATCTTATAGAACATTTCACTAAACACCATATTCTCCCGGTAATATTCTCCATGGATGCTGAAAAAGCTTTCGACCGCTTAAATTGGACATTCCTATCCCATACCCTAACAAGGTTCGGGTTTGATGCTGAATTTATTCATAAGATCTTTGCCCTTTACAACATCCCCACAGCCAGAATGAAACTGAACGATTCTCTATCACAAGCATTTTACATTAACAATGGTACCAGGCAGGGATGCCCACTGCCGTCAACCCTATTCATCCTAGCGATGGAAGTCCTGGCGACATATATAAGAACCCCCCATACTATCATAGGCATTAATATAAAACACATAGAATATAAAACCTCCCTATACACCGACGATATAATTCTTACTTTAACAAATCTATTCCTTCTTTGATGACCTTATTGACAACTTATGGCAATTTCTATAATTTTCACATAGACTATTCTAAATCAGAATTCCTGTGTCTTGGAATGTCACAAGAAAGCCTATTATTACTCAAATCAAACCAATTCCGATACCAACCCACATCACTGAAATACTTAGGCATCCGTCTCACTCCACACTTAAACAAACTAGCTACTCTGAACTCAAAACTCATATAACCTCAACATTACAATCCTGGGCCAACAAACCAATATCTTGGCTAGGCAGAATTAAAGCGGTTAAAATGATGATACTCCCTAAAATCCTATATTTACTCCAAACACTGCCTATACCAATTCCTAAAAGGAAAACAATATACAGAGGTGCAAGATGGAAAAAAACACACAATATTCTGTACAAATGAACTAAGAACTGATACTCTGCTTTAGGTCAGACCGCAGCCTTCTTGCAGTCTCTCCCTTGTGACTGTGTATAGATAGATAGTGGTTGTAGATGGCGCTGGTCTATTGAGTGATTTTCTCTAGTAAGTGAAGAGAAAAAAGGCTTGATGCATATATTGAAGCCAATTAATATGGGTGCAGTATACTCACTCCATAAGATGAATCTTTACAGCTGAAAGGGAACGTAGCGTCAGATGGCAAGAGTCCACAGGTTCCTGGAGTCAAATACTGAATTTTCAGGTTTATCCAAAAGTGGACTATAAATGAATAGAGACCCAAATGACAAAAGTATCCAGTGTATAATTGAAAAAATGTAGTAACTTACTCCATAAATAAGGAGATTCCAGCTCAGCACAGCAAAACAAGATCTTGACAATCTTTCAACAAAGGATAAAAGGTTTTATTTGCTCAACGCGTTTCAATGTATTACACATCTTTATCAAGAGCATACATTAAAACAAGTAAAACAGGTAAGTAAAACCAAGTATTGAGTGTGTTTGCTGTGGCTACAGGGCTGGTTTATATACAGGTGAACAATTAGTTCCAATTTCCTGTTGAGCACAGGAAATTGGACTCACAAAAACTTCATAAAATGTTTAATACTATATATATGCATCAATAGTAAACTATTCCTGAGAATAAAAATGAAGAAAAATATATTTTAAAGAAAATCATTAAAAAACCATCAAAGTTTAAAAATAGAGGCTTAATTTAGTATTGATACGTTATTTAACCAATCAAAACACTTCTTGAATATTTAGACCAATGAACAGACAGTAGTATAAAGTCCTCAATCAAGTAGTCCGTTGTGTAACAGTTCCTTTTCAGGTCCGATCTGTGGTCATATGCTTCTCTTGTCCAATCAGATGACGGCTATAATCCAAGGGTGAAAGCATCAATCCGGAAGAGTCAAAATTCTGTGTACTAATAGAGGGAGTGTCCTGAATGACATCAGACATACATCTCAGCCAATAAAACAAGATAAATAATTCTGAAACAAAAGCAGGAAAAAAGTGACCAGTATTTGCTCTTCAGAATGGATCTGAAACATTTGTGACACACTACATTCATATTTCAAAAAGGGAATCCTTATTGCAAATATTTTGTTTAAGGAAATTTCATGGTGAGAGCCCACAGATCTAGTAACATGATTATAAATAAATATTTTGTTTAAGGAAATTTCATGGTAAGAGCCCACAAATCTAGTAACATGATTATAAATAAATATTTTGTTTAAAGAAATTTCATGGTGAGAGCCCACAGATCTAGTAACATGATTATAAATAAATATTTTGTTTAAGGAAATTTCATGGTGAGAGCCCACAAATCTAGTAACATGGTTGTGAATACATATTTTGTTTAAGGAAATTTCATGGTGAGAGCCCACAGATCTAGTAACATGATTATAAATAAATATTTTGTTTAAGGAAATTTTAAATATTGTCTCTAACATAAGAAATAATAAAAATAAATAGATATGTGCAACATTTGAATAGTGAAAATTTAATTGTGCTTATTTACTAATACATTATTATTAATAATGAAATGAATAAAAATAAATAAAAATGTGATATCTTGAAAGTGAATGTGATGTCTTAAATATTAATTTAATCCTAAAGTATAACATAAGTGTGAATGGTATGTGTGAAGTGTTGATGAGATACCTAAATGTACCTAATAGTTTATGAGTGTAGCATTAATTTATGTCTAAACAAGGACTTCACACATACCATTCACACTTATGTTATACTTTAGGATTAAATTAATATTTAAGACATCACATTCACTTTCAAGATATCACATTTTTATTTATTTTTATTCATTCATTTTTATTTCTTTTTATTCATTTCATTATTAATAATAATGTATTAGTATAGGGACTTTCTATAGTAAATAAGCACAATTAAATTTTCACTATTCAAATGTTGCACATATCTATTTATTTTTATTATTTCTTATGTTACAGACAATATTTAAAATTTCCTTAAACAAAATATTTATTTATAATCATGTTACTAGATCTGTGGGCTCTCACCATGAAATTTCCTTAAACAAAATATTTATTCACAACCATGTTACTAGATTTGTGGGCTCTCACCATGAAATTTCCTTAAACAAAATATTTATTTATAATCATGTTACTAGATCTGTGGGCTCTCACCATGAAATTTCTTTAAACAAAATATTTATTTATAATCATGTTACTAGATTTGTGGGCTCTTACCATGAAATTTCCTTAAACAAAATATTTATTTATAATCATGTTACTAGATCTGTGGGCTCTCACCATGAAATTTCCTTAAACAAAATATTTGCAATAAGGATTCCCTTTTTGAAATATGAATGTAGTGTGTCACAAATGTTTCAGATCCATTCTGAAGAGCAAATACTGGTCACTTTTTTCCTGCTTTTGTTTCAGAATTATTTATCTTGTTTTATTGGCTGAGATGTATGTCTGATGTCATTCAGGACACTCCCTCTATTAGTACACAGAATTTTGACTCTTCCGGATTGATGCTTTCACCCTTGGATTATAGCCGTCATCTGATTGGACAAGAGAAGCATATGACCACAGATCGGACCTGAAAAGGAACTGTTACACAACGGACTACTTGATTGAGGACTTTATACTACTGTCTGTTCATTGGTCTAAATATTCAAGAAGTGTTTTGATTGGTTAAATAACGTATCAATACTAAACTAAGCCTCTATTTTTAAACTTTGATGTTTTTTTAATGATTTTCTTTAAAATATATTTTTCTTCATTTTTATTCTCAGGAATAGTTTACTATTGATGCATATATATAGTATTAAACATTTTATGAAGTTTTTGTGAGTCCAATTTCCTGTGCTCAACAGGAAATTGGAACTAATTGTTCACCTGTATATAAACCAGCCCTGTAGCCACAGCAAACACACTCAATACTTGGTTTTACTTACCTGTTTTACTTGTTTTAATGTATGCTCTTGATAAAGACGTGTAATACGTTGAAACGCGTTGAGCAAATAAAACCTTTTATCCTTTGTTGAAAGATTGTCAAGATCTTGTTTTGCTGTGCTGAGCTGGAATCTCCTTATTTATGGAGTAAGTTACTACATTTTTTCAATTATACGCTGGATACTTTTGTCATTTGGGTCTCTATTCATTTATAGTCCACTTTTGGATAAACCTGAAAATTCAGTATTTGACTCCAGGAACCTGTGGACTCTTGCCATCTGACGCTACGTTCCCTTTCAGCTGCAAAGATTCATCTTATGGAGTGAGTATACTGCACCCATATTAATTGGCTTCAATATATGCATCAAGCCTTTTTTCTCTTCACTTACTAGAGAAAATCACTCAATAGACCAGCGCCATCTATACCAATTCCTGACACCACAATATACACTTTGCAGAAACACATAAATGTATACATATGGAATAATAAACGCCCTAAGGTCGCCACACGCATCTTATACAGACCCAAGTTCAAAGGAGGTTTAGGAGCCTAAAACATTATGCTCTACCGATACGCGACATTTCTATACAGAATAACAGATTGGTGCAAACATTCAAGCCACAAAGAATGGGTGTCACTTGAGAGAGACCTTGCTGACTGTAACCACATAGGAGGAAAATGCTGGCTCTTAGATTCACACGACAAGACGTACTCCAACATCTATTCCCCCATATACGAGACTTTTAGAATTTGGAATAAAATCTTAAAGCAATACTAAACTATCTCAACCCCAAGATCCCCCTTAACGCCTCTATCAAATAATCCCAATTTTCCCTTACCTTTAACACTACCAGATCCGAGCAACCATACACTACATAGAACAATACCCTGCTATCTTTTGATACAAAATGGCAAGCTAAATAAGATATTTTTAACATTCTAGGCCCTATGAATCAAGGTTGGTTTAAATTTCAACAAATTTCCCATTACCTCCTGACACATCCAAATAAAAAAAGATATCTTTAGATCACTGACACCGTTCGAGACATTATGCTACATGCGATACCCACACTCGGGAATCCTCTCTTTATCTTACAAATTGCTAACGTCCTACCAATATAGCCACCCCCTATCATATTCTGCAAAATGGGAGGCAGAACTTGAAGAACACCAGCCACCAAAAACGTGGCAAAAAATCTATAAACAAATGAGCTCCTCTACATCCTCTATGTCTATCACTGAAATGAACATGAAACTCCTTAGTAGGTGGTACTACACCCCAGACAGACTAGGTAAAATGATATCAAATTATCACACTAACTGCTGGAGAGGGTACCCAGATAGAGGAACCATCACACACATATGGTGGACATGTCTTGTATATCGGGATCTCTTTGCCACTTCAACCATGGATATTTCTGTTTAACATTTTCCCTCCCTTGAAATGTTTACTACGACTTAAATTATTAAGCATTATGATAAATACAGCTAAACGTTACATCCCATACTCATGGAAAAAACTTACTCTACCGTCAATACAATTATGGAGGGAAAGGGTCACTGCGAGCATAGAACTTGAACAATATCACTATTTGAGACGCAAGAAATTAGATGAGTTCCTCTCAATCCATCTGCTATGGGAGAAATATCTCTACTCCCTAAAACCCACGTAGGATTTTATTACCACTTAACTCGCACATTAGAAATCCTCTTTGCATAACACTGGAACTTAAGCATCAGGCATAAATCCCTGCAGTGTATTGCTATATGTTAGAATGTTCCAATCTACCTTGTTATACCTTCACAAAAGCATTTCAAGCACTGTATTGTTTTGGTTTTTTGTCTTTGTTTATCTTTATAATTTATTATTTATACTATTTTCAAAGACCGGAATAGCACGTGATTATCTGCCTCTTCTGCAAGCATTGAACTACTCTGACATTTACGCCTAAGAAGACTAACATGTTCATTAATGCAATCCATGCTCACTGCATATTTTTGAATGTATGTTTATTTTATATTAATAAAGCTTTTTTGAAAAATCAAAAAAAGGGCATTAAGCTCTAATGCTGCCCTTAAAAGGGCATTTAGCTCTTTTACGAAGTGCCCATCCCTAATCTAAATACAGGGAGTGCAGAATTATTAGGCAAGTTGTATTTTTGAGGATTAATTTTATTATTGAACAACAACCATGTTCTCAATGAACCCAAAAAACTCATTAATATCAAAGCTGAATAGTTTTGGAAGTAGTTTTTAGTTTGTTTTTAGTTATAGCTATTTTAGGGGGATATCTGTGTGTGCATGTGACTATTACTGTGCATAATTATTAGGCAAATTAACAAAAAACAAATATATACCCATTTCAATTATTTATTTTTAACAGTGAAACCAATATAACATCTCAACATTCACAAATATACATTTCTGACATTCAAAAACAAAACAAAAACAAATCAGTGACCAATATAGCCACCTTTCTTTGCAAGGACACTCAAAAGCCTGCCATCCATGGATTCTGTCAGTGTTTTGATCTGTTCACCATCAACATTGCGTGCAGCAGCAACCACAGCCTCCCAGACACTGTTCAGAGAGGTGTACTGTTTTCCCTCCTTGTAAATCTCACATTTGATGATGGACCACAGGTTCTCAATGGGGTTCAGATCAGGTGAACAAGGAGGCCATGTCATTAGATTTTCTTCTTTTATACCCTTTCTTGCCAGCCACGCTGTGGAGTACTTGGACGCGTGTGATGGAGCATTGTCCTGCATGAAAATCATGTTTTTCTTGAAGGATGCAGACTTCTTCCTGTACCACTGCTTGAAGAAGGTGTCTTCCAGAAACTGGCAGTAGGACTGGGAGTGGAGCTTGACTCCATCCTCAACCCGAAAAGGCCCCACAAGCTCATCTTTGATGATACCAGCCCAAACCAGTACTCCACCTCCACCTTGCTGGCGTCTGAGTCGGACTGGAGCTCTCTGCCCTTTACCAATCCAGCCACGGGCCCATCCATCTGGCCCATCAAGACTCACTCTCATTTCATCAGTCCATAAAACCTTAGAAAAATCAGTCTTGAGATATTTATTGGCCCAGTCTTGACGTTTCAGCTTGTGTGTCTTGTTCAGTGGTGGTCGTCTTTCAGCCTTTCTTACCTTGGCCATGTCTCTGAGTATTGCACACCTTGTGCTTTTGGGCACTCCAGTGATGTTGCAGCTCTGAAATATGGCCAAACTGGTGGCAAGTGGCATCTTGGCAGCTGCATGCTTGACTTTTCTCAGTTCATGGGCAGTTATTTTGCGCCTTGGTTTTTCCACACGCTTCTTGCGACCCTGTTGACTATTTTGAATGAAACGCTTGATTGTTCGATGATCACGCTTCAGAAGCTTTGCAATTTTAAGAGTGCTGCATCCCTCTGCAAGATATCTCACTATTTTTTACTTTTCTGAGCCTGTCAAGTCCTTCTTTTGACCAAATTTTGACAAAGGAAAGGAAGTTGCCTAATAATTATGCACACCTGATATAGGGTGTTGATGTCATTAGACCACACCCCTTCTCATTACAGAGATGCACATCACCTAATATGCTTAATTGGTAGTAGGCTTTCGAGCCTATACAGCTTGGAGTAAGACAACATGCATAAAGAGGATGATGTGGTCAAAATACTCATTTGCCTAATAATTCTGCACTCCCTGTAAAACAAACCCTCCAAAAAATTTTTAAAAAAAACCTAAGTCTAACCGGTCTTCAGCTCCACGGTCATCAGACTTCAGCTCCGCCCTCCGCTCCGCGCCGGATTGTTCCTGGAAGAAGAAAGAAGAGGGCGCCGCTTGGAAGAAGACTTCACCGCTTGGAACAGGACCTTCTCCGCCGGATTTCAGCAACCGTAAGTACCAACCTGGGGGTTAGACTTAGGTTTTTTTTGTTTTTTTTTATTAAAAATGTATTTAGATTAGGGATGGGCACTTCGTAAAAGAGCTAAATGCCATTTTAAGGGCAGCATTAGAGCTAAATGCCCTTTTAAGGGCAATGCCCATACAAATGCCCTTTTCAGGGCAATGGGTAGTTTAGGTTTTTTTACTGTTAGGTTTTTTATTTTGGGGGGTTTGGTGGGTGGGGGGTTTTACTGTTAGAGGGGACTTTGCTTATTTTTAATGTAAAAGAGCTGTTTAATTTAGGGCAATGCCCTGCAAAAAGCCCTTTTAAGGGCTATTGTTAGTTTCATTAGATTAGGAGGTGTTTTTATTTTGGGGGGCTTTTTTATTTTTATAGGGATTAGGTTTATTATTTTTACTTTTGATAATTTGTTTATTATTTTCTGTAATATTAGATTTTTTTATTTTCCGTAATTTTAGATTAATTAAAATTTATTTTTTTATTTTTAAAGTAATGTTAGGTTTTTTATTTTAATAGTAACTTTAGTATTTTTTAATGTAGGTAATTTGGGTTAATTTAGGGGGTGTTAGGTTAGGGGGTTTAGTAATTTAATTATTTATTTGCATTGTGGGGGATGGCGGTTTAGGGGTTAATTGTTTTATTAGGTAGTTTGCGATGTGGGTTATTGGTGGATTAGGGGTAATACATTAGGTAGTTTGCTATGTTGGGGTTGGCGGATATAGGGGTTAATAATGCAATTCTTACTTGCGATGTGGGTTTGATGGCGGATATAGGGGTTAATAATTTAATTAGTCATATTGCGTTGTGGGGGGTTGTCGGTTTCGGGGACCTCCAGAAATTAGTTTTTATGCTCATTTCTGGACATCGCTAGTTTACTTACGGCACTTTATGAACTGCCGGCACCCTATATGTAATACCCCGATGTGCAAGGTAAAATTATGGGCGGCGCGGGTTGCAGCGCTTGCACTGAAGCCTGCAACGTATATGTAATCTGGGAGTGTAACTTTTTGTGCTGACTATGTGTACACAGCTTATCTTTAGCCTATACTTAATTATAGAAACATTTAGTTTAGGTAGGGAAACCACAGGCAAAATCAGCTATTTTAATGGCTGATATAATGGTAAAGGAGCTATTTGTAAACGGTTTAATACACTCCAGCAGGTAAAATGGATCATTGTGAACAAATTAAAAGGGAACAATTTTTAGGGTAAACTTTCCTTTAATTTTGACTTGTCTACCCTTTAATGAAGATATGCTCAGTAGCAGCATATTAGGGACGAGATTACATATGTTGCATATTTTTCAGCGCAATTGCTGAAACACACGTCGCCCGTAAGTTCAGCTCGCACAACGGCTAAATCACTTAACACACGCCGCCATATTCTTGTGTAAGTCAGAAAAATTGGCGAGGTTCAGAAATGTGCGCTAATACAGATTTCTTGCGTCGCCAGTAACTTACGCCAGAATATTGCACGCGTAAATTAAAATTTAACGAGCAGTTTTATTCAAAAGTTGAATTCACACGTAAAAATGGAAACCGAAATAAATAAATAAATCAACACGTCAAAACGTCATTCAAAACCCCTAAAACGCTATCCCCCCACATAGCAATCACTAATAAAAGTTTTAAGTTTTATTAGTGATTGCGATGTGGGGGGATGGCGGATTAGGGGTTGATATTGTGCATGCGTTATTATTATCGGTTATTTGTAGAGCGCCAACAGATTCCGCAGCACTATAAACAAAGGCGGAGTACAACAAAACAATTATAGGGATCAAATGGGTAGAGGGCCCTGCCAAGAGTTGCACTGTTGTAGTCAGCTCTTAAGAAGATCTACAAACAGCTGGACTCTTAGGCTTACATGCTAAGGGGGGTTCAGGGGATAGCAATGGAGGAGAGGAACTGGTATAAAGAAAGGTTAGCGTAGGTTGTATGCATCCCTGAACAGTAGAGTCTTTAGGAAGTGCTTGAAGTTTTAAAACTAGAAAAGAGTCTTGTGGAGCGAGGCAGAGAGTACCACAAGATGGTAGCCAGTCTGGAGAAGTCCTGTAAACGGGAGTGTGATGAGGTGACAAGAGAGGAGGAGAGTAGGAGGTTGTGAGCAGAGCGAAGGGGACGGGAGGGAGAGTATTTGGAGACTAGGTCTGAGATATAGGGGGGAGCAGTGCAGTTGAGGGCTTTTTATGTCTAAATGAGAATTTTGTGTTTGATCCTAGAGGCAAGAGGAAGCCAGTGAAGGGATTGGCAGAGAGGTGCAGCAGATGAAGAGTGACGTGTAAGGAAGATGAGTCTGGCAGAGGCATTCATTATGGATTGTAAAGGAGCTAGGCGGCAGGTGGGGAGACCAGAGAGGACAGAGTTGCAGTAATCAAGGTGGGAAAGAATGAGAGAGTGGATTAAAATCTTAGTTGTATCTTATGTAAGGAAGTGTCTAATTTTAGAGATGTTTTTAAGGTGGAAGCGGCAGGCTTTAGCCAATGACTGAATGTGAGGAGTGACAGAAAGATCTGAGTCAAATGTGACCCCGAGACATAGGGCATGCGGGGTAGAGGTAATGATGGAGTTGTCAACAGTTATAGAGAGATTGGGGATGGAGAGTTTTGAAGAAAGGGGGAAAATAGGGAGCTCAGTTTTGTAGAGATTTAGCTTGAGGTAGTGAGAGGACATCCAGGTAGAGAGGTGAGAAAGACAGTTAGTGACACGGGTTAGCAAGGAAGGAGATAGGTCTGGCGCAGAGAAGTAGATTTGGGTGTCGTCGGCATACAAATGATATTGTAAACCGTGGGACTTTATTAGGGAACCTAGTGATGATGTGTAGATTGAGAAGAGAAGGGGACCGAGGACAGAGCCTTGCAGTACTCCGTCAGAAAGTTGTGACGAGGCAGAGGAGGCCCCAGAGAAGGCTACACTAAAGGTACGGTTTGACAGGTAGGAAGAGAGCCACGAGAGGGCTGTGTCACAGAAGGATTGGAGGGTTTGGAGCAAAAGAGGGTGGTCAACAGAGTCAAAGGATGTGGACAGATCAAGGAGGATAAGCAGAGAGAAGTGGCCTTTTGATTTTGCTGTAAGTAGGTCGTTGGTAACCTTAACAATTGCTGTCACTGTTGAGTGATGGGGACGAAATCCAGATTGCAATGGGTCAAGGAGGGAGTTTATTGTAAGGAAATGGGATAGGCGTGCATAAACTAGTTTTTGAGAAGCTTTGATGCAAGAGGGAGGAGGGAAATAGGGCGGTAGTTGGATGGGGAGGTAGGATCAATGGAAGGTTTTTTGAGGATAGGCGTTAGGTGTTTGTTAAGGCTTACAGGGCGTTACGGTGCATTTTTTACTGTGCATAAGGGTTGCTGAGCCTGCCTATGTGTTCTGAACTGAAAATGGAGTAAAATATCTCCATTCTGCGTGCGTAAGTCCTTGCGCTGCCTTTGTGATACCGACTGGCGACGCCAGTTCTATGTTCGTTCATGGGAGTAAAAAATGAGCACACCGTGTAAAATATACGCACATAACTTGTCTGCTGCACCGTGTATGTGATTGCTAGATTAGACTAAAGTGAGTATATGGCTGAACAAACAACTATGTTATCCTTTGTAGATAAAGAGGGAAACATAATATTTAATTAAAGGGACATTCAACGCTAGAATTTTTTTGGTTTAAAAAGAAAGATAATCCCTTTATTACCCATTCCCCAGTTTTGCATAACCAACACTATTATAGAAATTCACTTTTTACCTCTGTGATTACCTTGTATCTATGCTTCTGCAAACTGGCCCCTTATTTCAGTTCTTTTGACAGACTTGCATTTTAGCCTTTCAGTGCTCACTCCTGGGTAACTTCACATGCATGAGCTCAATGTTATCTATATGAAACACATGAACTAATGCCCTCTAGAGGTCAAAATGCATTCAGATTAGAGGCAGTCTTCAAGGTCTAAGAAATTAGCATATGAGACTCCTAGATTTAGCTTTCAACTAAGAATACCAAGAGAACAAAGCAAAATTGGTGATAAAAGTAAATTGAAAAGTTGTGTAAAATTGCACTCCCTATTTAAATCATGAAAGTTTTTTTTGGAGTTGACTGTCCCTGGACTTTTATTTTAAATAAGAGAAATACAGGAAAACTTCAATACATTACACATGCACACTACACATGTATACACTGATCAGCCACAACATTAACACCTCCTGGCTAATAACGTGTAGGTCCTCCTCCTGCTCTATGTATTGGAGTATATAACAGCTCTGATGTGTCGAGACATGGAATCCACAAGACCTCTGAACATGTCCTGTGGTATCTGGCACCAAGACATTAGCAGCAAGTTGTGAGGTGGGGCCTCCATGGATCAGATTTCTTGTTCCAGCACATTCCACAGATGCTCAATCGGATTGAATCTGGGGAATTCGGAGGCGAAGGTAATACCTTGAACTCTTCGTCATGTTCCTCAAACCATTTTTTTTGCAGTGTGGCAGGGTGCATTATCCTGTTGAAAGAGGCCACTGCCATCAGGGAACACCACAGCCATAAAGGGGTGTACGTGGTCTGCAACAATCTCTAGGTAGATGGTATGTGTCAAAGTAACATCCACATGAATGCCAGGACCCAAGGTTTCCCAGCAAAACAATGCCCAAAGCATAACACTGCCTCCGCTGGCCTGCCTTCTTTACATAGTGCATCCTGCTGCCATCTCTTCCCCAGGTAAACAACGCACTCACACCCGGCCATCCACCTGAAACCGTATTCATCAAACCAGGCATTTTTCTTCCATTACTCCTAGTCCAGCTCTGACGATCACGGTCCCATTGAAGGTGCTTTCTGAGGGGTCATCATGGGAACTCTGACTGGTCTGTAGCTACGTAGACCCATACGCAGCAAACTGCGATGCACTGTGTGTTCTGACACCTTTCAATCATGGTCAGCAATTTTAGCGATGGTACCACTTCTGTGTGATCAGACCAGACAGGCAAGCTTTCGCTCCCCACCTGCATCAGTGAGCCTTGGACGCCCATGACGTGATACTGGTTGTACTTCCTTGCACCACTTTTGGTAGGTGACACGCTGCTCCACCGCTCTGCTGTGGCCATTGCCACGGACACAGGCAGTCCTCCTGTTGCTAAGGATGCGGCAGTGTAACTGCAGCACGGTGATGACATCATCACCGCCCGCCCTGTCTTCCCTATGTAAGTGCCTAAGTCTCTCTCACCTGTGCCCAAGTAAAGGTGTTACTTTGTGCTCTCCTGGGTGCTGTATTTCTGTTTATTGGATTGATATATTGATACTCTGTTGATTAACTCTGACCGTTTGACTACTCTGCTCGCCTTAACCCCATAACTACTGGACTGCTATACTGAAACTGAACTCTGCTTGTTTGACTAATCTGCTTGCCTTAACCCCTGAACTACAGGATTGCTATACTGATACTGAACTCTGCTTGTTTGACTACTCTGTTTGCTTAACCCCTGAACTACTGAATTGCTACTTTGTTGCTGATGTCAGGGAATCCTATCTAGCACGTATAGTACTGTACCTTTAAACCTAACCTCATGAGAGGTTATTTAAACCTACCACGCCCCCTTCTCCCTGCTTCAGTATTGTATAGTTAGGTTCCTAAGAGTGAAGATCCTAACCTCAAGCTCAAGTCGACATTGTTACCTGTAAAGGAGCTAATTAACACTATTCCTTTTCCAGACTTACAATACCTAAAAGGACGCTTACTACCAGCACCTGAGAACCGCTCTATCCCACAGAGTCTTATCTCAGTACTGCTGACTTCTAGCCAGTACTCACGGATTCCTCTTATTTGCATCGATGGATCTATTAGCCGCCATCACACACGCTGTCGGCTCTCTGGTGTGAACTCCAGATTCCTCCTGCACTCCCCAAGTGCATACGCTGCGAGCCACTGTTCCCAAACTGCACAGAACATTGAGAGCTGATAAAAGCTCCTGTACTTGCCTATCACTCCGTGTCCTGTCAAGGCAGAATCTTTGCAGCATCAATCCGTTCATCAACATCTGAACTAATACAGCAAATGATGTAGCTGAGTCTCCTCCCACTAGCCGCTGATACAGTGTTTCAATCTCCGAACATTGCCTTCTCAACTGAGGCAAAATCCTTGGCACTCACTACTATCCTGGTCCCCCAGAGTACCATTCTAGCATATCCATAGTAACCTGACGTCTCTACCACTTACAGCTGGCAAGTTAGGCTTAATACTATAGGAAGTTCCACAGTTTCAGGAATTAACTTAACCTTCAGCTGGTTAAAGAATTCTACTCATTAATATACACTGCCTTAGAGACAGTTGCTGCACTAAACATCATATGCAACAACTTAACTAAGAAGGCATACAAACAAAACTTAAAGCTACAGTACCTGCTGTTGTGATCCATTACAGGAGTTAAAAATCTCATAACAGCTGAACTCTGCCAGTCTGACCATTCTATTGGTTTACCCCTGAACTGCAATACTGCTGGATATCCTTTTGTTGCTGACTCCTGCCTGTCCTTAACAATATAAAAGACAACAGACAAAGTTTAACAAACAAATACAGGGGTAATTGAGGGCCCTGTTCCTGTTCCCAATCTAGATGGGTAGGAGGGTGGGAAGCAGGAGGTGGGGACTGCAAAGGTGAGAATAATGTTAGTGTGGAGTTAGATGGGGGCAGCAATTAGGCAAGTGGAATTCATTTGTTACTGATTTGGAGATAGGCTTCCATGAACAGAAAGGTCTTTAGGGAGCGTTTAAAGGAGGAAAGGTTAGGGGAGAGTCAGACAGCTCTAGGAAGTGCATTCCAGGTGGTTGGTGCTGCACGAGAGAAGTCTTGTAGCCTAGCATGGGAGGAGGTGATGGTAGAAGATGCAAGGAGCAGGTCATTGTTGGATCTTAGGGGGCGGGGTGGAGTATATTTGTTGATGAGTGAGGACAGGTAGGGGGGGCTGCGTTGGTAAGGGCTTTGTAGGTCAGGATGAGAATTTTGAATTTAATTCTGCTGTGGATGGGTAGCCAGTGAAGGGACTCGCAGAGAGGTGCAGCAGATACAGAGCGTCGGAAGAGGTGGATTAGCCTAGCAGAGGCATTTAGGATGGATTGAAGAGGGGAGAGGCGGGAGAGAGGGAGGCCAGTTAGTAGGTTATTACAGTAGTGAAGTCAGGAGATTACCAGGGAGTGGATTAGCTGTTTAGTAGTTTCAGCACTCAGAAAATGACGAATTTTGGAGATATTGCGTAGGTGGTTGCAACAGGAGGAAGAAAGCAATTGGATGTGGGGTATAAAGGACAGAGTCAAGTGTAACTCTAAGGCAGCTGACTTGGGGTGATGGGGAGATAGTGGTGTCACCAAAAGTGAATGAAAAGTTAGGAACCGTGGTAGAATTAGAGGGGGGATTGGAAGGAGCTCAGTCTTGGACATATTGATTTTTAGGTGGTGAAAGGCCATCCAAGAAGAAATGCCAGATAAGCAGATACTGATGTGAGAAAGGACAGAAGGAGAGAGTGAAGGGGTGGATAGATAGATCTGAGTATCATCAGCATAGAGGTGGTAGTGGAAGCCATAGCTACTAAAAGTTTACCCAGTGAGGATGTATAAATAGAGAAGAATAGAGGACCCAGAAAAGAGCCTTGAGGTACTCCAACAGACAGAGGCAATGGAAAGGAGGAGTCGCCAGCAAAGGAGACAGAAAAGGACCTATTAGAGAAATAAGAGTGGATCCAGGAAAGGGCAGTGAGAGAGAGAGCCCAAGGGAGCTGAGAGTCCGTAGGAGAAGGGGATGGTCAACGGTGTCAAAGGCAGCAGACAGATCAAGTAAGATAAGTATTGAGTAGTGGCCTTTTTTTTTAGCAGAAAGAAGATCATTAGTAACCTTGGTGAGGGCAGTCTCAGTTGAGTGTTGGGAACGGAAGCCAGATTGCAAGGGGTCAAGCAGTGAGTTGGAGTTGGAGGACAAGAAGTGGGTTAAGCGATCGAAGACTAGTTTTTCCAGGACTTTTGAAGCTAGCGGAAGCAGTGATATGGGGCGGTAGTTTGCAGGAGAATTGGGGTCGAGGGAAGGGTTTTTGAGGATGGGTGTGACCTTTGCATGTTTGAAGATAGATGTGAATGAACCAGTAGTAAGGGATAGGTTAAATATGTGAGTAAGAGCTGGAGTGAGGGTAGAAGACACAGAAGGTATTAGATGTGAAGGGATAGGGTCAAGTGGGCAGGTAGTGAGGTGTGAGGAGGACAATAGGGAACTCACTTCATTCTCAGTGGTAGGGGGGAAGGTGCTGAGAGTAGTGGAGAGGGTTGCCGGGGGCGGAGATGGAAGGTTGCAGTCTTGTGTTGGGATATTACTTCGGATGGTAATTGTTTTGTTGAAAAAGTAGTCTGCCAAATCTTGAGCCCTAAAGGCAGATGAAGGGGGTGGTGCAGGTGGATAAAGGAGAGGGTTGAAAATGGAGAAGAGACGTTTAGGGTTTGAGGAGTGAGTAGATATAAGAGAAGAGAAGTTGGTTTGCTTGGCTAAGTGAAGGGCAGAGGAGTAAGAATAAAGAATGAACTTACAGTAGAGTTAATCTGATTCAGAGTGGGATTTCCTCCAGGCACGTTCAGCAGCACGGCAGCATTTTTGCAGGTAGCGTGTTTGCTTAAAATGCCAGGGTTGGAGCTGACGACGTGGGGTTTTGCATATTTGGGGAGGAGCGAAAGTGTCCAGTGCTGAGGAGAGAGTATTGTTATAGTGGGTTGTAGCAAGGTCAGGGCAGGATATTGTGGAAGTGTGGGGGAGGTGTTTTTGAATAAGGTTGGAGAGTTGTAGAGGATCCACAGTGTGCAGATTTCTACAGGTGCGGGGGCAAGGGGGAGAAGTAGGTTTAGCCTGTATATTAAACTTAAAGGTGAGCAGATGGAGGTCTGAGATGGAAAATGGGTGACAGGTGGCGTCAGAGAGAGAGCAGAAGTAGGAGAATACTAGATCAATAGAGTCTCCGTCGCGGTGAGTAGGGAATAGGGTGGATTGTGAGAGACCAAAGGAGTTTGTGAGTGAGAGAAGCATAGAGGCAGCAGGGGCAGATGGGTTATCAATGGGGATGTTGAAGTCCCCCAGGATTAAAGCAGGTGTATTTGTAGAGAGAAAGTGAGAAAGTCAGGCAGCAAAGTTATCAAGGAATTGGGAGGTTGGTCCAGGGGGACGATAGATAACTGCCACCCTGAGGAAGAGGGGGAGAATAGTCGGATGCAGTGAACTTCAAAGGAGGAAAAGGAGAGCGATGGATGAGGCTGCAGGTGCTGAAAGGAGCAGGAGGGGGAGAGTAAGATTCCAACACCGCCACCATGTCTCTCACCTGGCCTAGGTGTGTGGCTAAAGTGGAGACCACCGTGCTGAGAGCAGCAATGGAAGCAGTGTCAGAAGATGATAACCAGGTTTCAGTAATTGCTAGAAGATTGAAGGTGTTAGAAACAAACAGGTCATGAACAGTTGTAAGTTTGTTACAGACAGAGCGAGCATTCCAAAGAGCACAAGAAAAGAGAGGGGATAAGCACTGTGGGTTAATAGAGATGAGATTGTTAGGATTGCGTGACCTAGAGTTTTTGCAGTGGGGGACTGAGTGAGGGTGTAAAAGTGTGGTGATTGCTGCAGGGCCAGGGTTAGGAGAGATGTCACCAGCAGCAAGCAGTAGTAGGAGTGTGAGTGACAGAAGGTGAGAGGTGGACTTGTAGGAGCGGGTATGATTAGACACAGGAGAGTTAGATGGGGAAGTATTTCTAAGGAGACAAAGTAATTCATAAGAGGACAGCATAGGGGATGAGAGGAGTGAGGGTGAGATAAGGATAGTGTGGGGTTATTGTTGCTACACGGAAGTGCAGTGATTTTTAGGAAAAGGGCAGACAGAAATAGCAGAAAAGACATGGAAAGCATTGTGCAGGTGTATAGTTACAGTAGGTACTAACCACTACATACTGGGAACACCCCACAAGACTTGTCGTTTTGGAGATGCTCTGACCCAGTTGTCTAGCCATCACTATTTGGCCCTTGTCAAAGTAATTCTGATCTTTTCGCTTGCCCGTTTTTCCTGCTTTCAAAACATGAAATTCAAGAACTGACTGTTCACCTGCTTCCTTATATATCCCACCCCTTGACAGGTGCCATTGTGACAATATAATCAATGTTATTCACTTCACCTGTCAGTGGTTATAATGTTTTGGCTGATCAGTATATTATGAGTGGACAAACAAGGGTGCTCATACACAATAATCTACAAACATTTTATTTATTTTTAAAATAAAAAGCCTAAGAAAATGAGTAGAAAATACTGCTGTTAATGCCAGACTTGACATTCCCAATTAAACAGTAAAATGTATATAATGTGAAAATAAATAAATAACTAGAGTAACATTACTGCCAGAGATTTGCTTCTAAATGTACTTGGAAAAAGTACAAATATACTTGGTTTTGGTACAATTGTGAACCTTTACACTAGGCATGTGCATTTGGCAGTTTCCTTAGCTCCCGAAGGCGGAAGAAGACGGCCACTCGCGACATTCGGCTCTTTTCTGAGATGGATTTCTTATCATGAAAGTGCAACACACTAAGGTCTGTGTAAATCCAAATTTTAGTGTGTTGCACTTTAACAAGAAGAAATCTGGCTCTGAAAAGAGACGAAAGCCTCAAGCCACAATAGGCAGTAAATGAAATTGACAAATGCATATGCCTACTTCACAGTGTTAATTGAATAGCTTGTGGTGCCTTTATTCCTTTCAGTTACCTTGCATGCTGCTTACTGGAGGAGGGCAAAGTTTAATTATATAAGGACCAGAGGTATACTTCATGTTAAAGTGAATGTAAATTTTGAGGCTTAAGTGCACAGTTTTTAAAAATTTGATTAAAAACAGGGGCACTTTAATTCACCCAAATTTACATTTCACTCGTGTTGTGAAAAAAAACTTACCTTTTAATCTTGACAGCCGCTACAACTTCCTCCACCTGTCGCAAAGCCTCTTCCTGGGTCTAAAATGAGGAATCCGCTTCCTCCAATCACGGCGTTGAATCAGACACTGATTGGAGGATGACCTATCCATCATTTCTGACGTCAGAAATGGCTTGCGACGACCAGGGGAAAGTGGAGCGGCTGTCAAGTTTAAAAGGTATTTTTTCACAACAAGTGAAATGTAAATTTTGATGAATTAAAGTGCCCCCTTTTTAATCAAATTTTTAAAAACCGGGCACTTTTGCATCAAAATTTACATTCACTTTAATTAAATAAAAAATTTTCACAATTCTGATATTCTTTAATTAACCTGAAATTTATGGTTTTGTTACTTTACGTACCACTACATGTTGTATACAATTATTGAAGGTTAAAGGGACAGTCTAGTCAAAAATAAACTTTCATGATTCAGATAGGACATGCAATTTTAAACAACTTTCCAATTTACTTTTATCATTAATTTTGCTTTGTTCTCTTGGTATTCTTAGTTGAAAGCTAAACCTTGGTAGGCTCATATGCTAATTTCTTTGCCCTTGAAGTCCACCTCTTATATGAATAGATAACATTGTGCTCACGCCCATGGAGTTACCTAGGCGTCAGCACAGATTGGCTAAAAAGCAAGTCTGTCAAAAGAATTTAAATAAGGGGGCAGTCTGCCGAGGCTTAGATACAAGGTAATAACAGAGGTAAAAAGTGTATTAATATAACTGTGTTGGTTATGCAAAACTGGGGAATGGGTAATAAAGGGATTATCTATCTTTTAAAAAAATAAAAAATCTGGGGGGCGTGTCTAGGCAGCGGCCATAACAGGACGTATTATCAGGAGCTCTGGGAGAGAATCTGTACAATCTGCCGATTATATACAGTTAATTGCAGCATTTACAAGAAAAAATTATATATATGCCTGCAGTATAACCTGCTGCATTGACCTATATTGAATTTGCTGACTTAATGACCCTTGAGCGCTGATCTAGACCGTTGAGGCCTCTGGCGGCGGCCTCCTCGTGGGACCTCAACACCTCCCCCGGTTATCCGGGTAAGGCAATCCTCACTGGATTGCAATTTCTTTGGTACAATATATGCAGTTTACGCTAAGGGTCTGATACGCTGTAGGATATTAATCCCTGATTGTGACTGAACCTGAATGGGAAGCTACGCTGACAATACTTTGCAAATGGAGATTTTAGACTTCTGGGAAAGTGAGATGCAACAGGTTATAAGTGACCATTTTCGGAGCTTAGAAGATGATCTATGCAAACTTTTATTCAAACCCATAACTATGACAACCCTGCTAGGTGAAGACGATTGCGACTCTAAATTGGCCCGGTCAGATATGGCTGATACAAAGACCCCTATTGTATGCAATGCATGTGAAAGTCCCTGCCAAACACACAGGGTACCTATACTGTCTAAGGAGTACTGCCAAAGGGGCTTTGCGGATACGGAGGCCTTGCCGGGTGTTCAAGAGAAGACACCTAGTGGTGGACAGATTTGGCTTGCACCGGAGTCGAAAATGGAGAATCTAACCGTTCCAGTGGTAACAACGGAGCTCCCTTGTCAAACCCGATCGCCAAAAGTGGAAGGACCTGAGAACTATGGAGAAGTTCCTGTAGAAGCAGTGACACCGGAGTCTCCTGATCTGTGCAGCGGGACTTACACTCCATATAACATCTGATTGGCGGTAGAGGACAGTGACCGGTGGAGAGGTAAGCTGTTTTTCGCCCATAGCAGTAGGGAACCTGGGTCAGTCGGATTGACGCTCCTGAAGCCACAGACTCGTTCAACATACAGAACTTGTCAGATGACAAATAGTCATTTCTATTCCCAGGTGCTCCCGGTCCCTTTCAAGACACTGACTTTACCTCAACGTATCCTGTTGCAACTGTTAGACTCTATTTTTAGCAGAGCAGGAGTGGGTTAAGTTCCACTATCAAAGGCTTGCTATCGGTTACTCACTGTCTTCTGGGAGCCAGTTGGCTAATGACTACTTGGTAAAACCTATCCGTTTAACTAAAGGGCTGTCTTGCCTGACAAGATATGGTGTCAACTTTTAATTTGTGCACATGATAGACAGGGGAGATGTTTGTAAATAGTTATATCTCATAAATCCACATTACGCATAATAATTGATACTATATCAATAACTGCCCTATGTCCATTGCCTCTTGGTGCTGCTAATGATGTCTAATTTGGCTGATACTTGGCATTGAGGCATATGCTCTTAGGCTTTATCACCTTTTAAAGGAACAGTAAGTAAGTAAATAATTATTACTGCAGGTTTCAGTTTTTGAGTTATACTAAATTTACTGTCTACCCATAGTTTGGGTATATTACATCTGGCTCAAACTATATTAACTAAAGTGTATCATATATATGTTTGCATTATATTTGACAAAAAGTTGTAAATTTTTCTGCTATGACAGGTTATCAAACTAGGTTGCATTCTATGTCAAAACTCACTAGTGCAAACCAGTTGAGCTGTTCTGAGGTTAGTGATAGCTCCTTTTGTTATTTATTATAACCAAATATTATATTACATAATAGGTCTGCTTTCTATAATGGATAGCATATTTTTCCTATGGGAGCATATTGGTTCTTGTAAAACTACTGTATAGGTTGCAGTACTTACTTTAGATACCTAGTACTTAGTTGTTCCTGTTCCCTTTTTCTTAATTTGGTGAGAGCATATAGAACTCCTTACTATACCTGCAAGTTTTAATTTTGGGGTAATACTAAATTTAATATTTACCCACATTTTGTGTATATGCCATCTGGCTCAAATTATTTTAACTAAAGTATGCCATATATGTGTTTGCATTATATCTGACAAACAGGTGTAAATATCTCTACTATGACAAACTGCCAAACTGGGTTGTATTTTATGTCACAACTTATTTGTACAAAACAGTGGAGCTGCTCTCAGGTTCGTGATAGCTCCTTTTGATATTTATTGTAACCAATTATGGTACTAAATACTAGGTCTGCTTTCTATAATAGATAACATTTCCCCTATGGGATCATATTGGATCTAGGAAAACTGAAGTATAGGTGGAAGCACTTATTTTAGCTAACCAATACTTATTTGTTATAGTTCCCTTTTCCTAAATGTGGCGAGAGTCTATAGAACTCCTCACTATGAGTATATTCTCACCCTCAATGTGCGATCACCCTAACTACATATACCTAATTTGCACATTAAAGAGCTTTAATATTAGGGCCGGATCCCTTTCTCCTTACCCCCTACTACTCCCAATTTATGGGATCTGTTGGAGTTTAGTTCTGCGGTTGTGCTATCAGCGGCCGTGGTGGCGCAACCCAGCATATAGTGTGCTTTGGATCCTATTTCATTAAATATAGGAAAGCGTGAGGAGCCTATCCAAACTTTAGCATTACATATATATACCCATACAGTTTTAGTTGGACTGTTAACAGATGCCTACTACTCCCCTCCCTGACCAGCGTGTACTGGGTGTAGGGTCATTCTTCTTACTGTATACGGTCAGGAGTTTACATATAGAAACTATAAACAGACTATCTGCCACTAAACACAACTTTCTTTGTGGTGTTTACATATTTCTGAGTTCTTAATTTATCTTCAAATCTGGCTTAACTAACTATGTCAATAAGCTGTCACTTACTACCCTCCATAGGTACTTCCCTAAGGAATTGATTGCCCTTCCACCAGGTGAATCTCCAGCATTTACCACCGCTGACAACTGATGTGCCTCAGCGTTACCCCCCAAACTATTTTATATCCAAATATGACGTGGCCTCCTAGTTATTTTTCCCCCTTCTTGTTCTCTATATGCGATTCAGGAGATTCTATCCTATCATGTTACCTCCATTTTTTTGTTTGTTTGTATAAACTTATGACCCAATGTATGATTTGAGACTATCTGAAGTTAACTGCATATGCACGGCTTTTATATGGTTAATTAAGGGAAAAACTAGATTCACAGATTGAGACCCAAAAGTGGTCTCTTACAGTTTCATATAACCTTCTTTACCTTACTATACTTTTTAGAACATTGAGAGGTCCAAGAGCGGCCTCATCGTTCATTTAGAAGGTGAATAGCTGGATAGGCATGATCCTTTTACTTTGATACCACAAATGTCCTGTAACTTCTCTTTTTTCTTTTTACATTTGTTGATTGATTCAATGTTTTGAAGTTCCATGTATGTTCACTCTGCTATGACATTTTAGCATTGTATGCCTTAAAATGAATCTCAATAAAAATATTAAAAAAAAAAACCTGATGTAGACTGTCCCTTTAACCCATGTATTGATGTATATCTTTTAAAGTAACAACTAATTTTTATTATTATTTTTTTATATATATATTTTACCTACAGAATTATTTATTTATTTTTAATATGTTAAGTGAGTTTGGACAGGGGTAGGAACAAGTCTATATTCTCAATATAAATCAAGTCTTTCCTCTGTTAAATAAGAATTGTGTTAGTTTATGGTTATATATTTATTCCTACTCAATTTTCTGCATTAACTACAAGATGGTACAAAGTGACAAAAAGTAATACATTTTAAATTAGCATTTTCATTAATAATTTTCATTAAAAACATTGAAATAAAATATGTTTCTTTTTTGGGGGTAAGAAGAAATTATGTTCTAAATGTTTAACTATTTTTTCACATTTCAACCCTGTATTATGATAAGCTCTTTGTCAGTTATCACATGGACATTACTAACTATTAACATTATGTCATTACTGACTTATACAAAACTGAAATAGATTAAACACTTTAGAAACATGTGTACTCCTCTTTTTGGGTTTATTTTTATATATATTTGTATTTGCTCCCCGCACTATAAAAGAGGCTTTACAGTAATATAAAGATGATTTCCTTTCCTGACTATTATTGAATGCACACTTGAATTTCTAGACTCTGACAACAATGTATTTTGCTAACACAGACATAGCTTATTAATTGAAATTCTATTAGATCAACTTTTACTTATAAATGAATTAAAAACAGTAACAAAAAAGTTGAAAACAAGCACACACACAAAAACCTACCAAAATATTTAGAAGCCTATTTTAATCAGGAAATTAAGTTTATTTTTTTATTTTTATGAACCTATACAGTTCAAGCCTGATCATTTGTCCCGGCAATAATGATTTGCTTAAGCTAAATTACAAAAATGTCATTAACAGTCATTTTAATGCTTTAGCATGCCTTCATAATCACTTTATTTTGCAAAAGTCTGATCAACCTAATGTATAAATATAAGTATGTATAAATGCTTTTTATCTCCACTGGCAATATCAAATGACATATATTTATTTTAAAAATCTGCTTGTCAAATTATGTTGTCATATGGTTAACTGACAAACTCATCAAAAATAATTTGAGAATGTTCCAGATGAAGCATGCTAATTTCACTGCATCAGATCTCTTGTGTCAGAATCGCAATGTTGGGCAGCTGGCCTAATTAACCAGTCATCTTGACTTAGTGAGTTAAAAAGCAGGCTTAACATAAGGGCAATTTGTAAATATCTGAAGTCCTATTTAAAATGTTTAAAGACACTATGTGCAAATGCTTCTTGCGATATTTAGGATTTTAAAACATATATTTTCCCAGTGGATTTTGTTAATATCTACAATGTATAAAGGCAAAAGAATGAATAAAAATGCATTTTATTTAAAAATCTATTTAACTGAATCTTGGGAATAAGTCTGATTTATTTATTTCTCCACATGCAAAAAGATGGGAGAGCCACCTATCTTGCACTCCAAAGTTATATTAAAACACATCTCATTTCTAGATTAATATTTAAAGACTTCAGTTACAAAACTAGAGTTAAAAAGAAAATGTATTGGGTCATAATGGTCAAAATGGAGATGTGCATTAGGGCAGATTTAGAGATTTTGAACATAAGCATTGTTGCAATATATGTCTATTAGAAAAAATGCCACTAGTAAAAGCTAATGTTTCAGTGGCACGTGCAAATAATCTGCTTGTGCCCTGTGCACCAGGATTTAAACACTGCGAGTCAGCGTTGGCTTGTATAATACAAATTACTTAATCACTGACACAATACATGCTACCATGTGCTATCTGAGCTGTCACAGGGTTTACAAGTCACAAGGCATATGTGCATATGCCACTGCCATAGTGATAGTTTTTATTAAAAACATTTTACTACTGCTAAGTATATTGTTAATGGTGTCTATTCATAACTGAAATACATCCATGGACATCTGATCCTGAATCTGTGTCAGTTTTTATATATAAATTTATTGAGTGTAACTGGAGTTTTTATTATTTTTTTTAATTATTATTTTTTTTGGGGAGGGGATTGGGGTTTTTTTTTACTGTCACTGCTTTCAGTCACTGATCAGAGTGTATAAGAAACCCTGCAACTTTTTTTTTTGGTGTATAGCATTGCTAAAAAAAGGAAATGTATGCTTACCTGATAAATTGATTTCTTCTACGATACGACGAGTCCACGGATTCATCCTTACTTGTGGGATATCATCCTCCTGCTAACAGGAAGTGGCAAAGAGCACCACAGCAGAGCTGTCTATATAGCTCCTCCCTTGACTCCACCCCCGTCATTCGACCGAAGGTATAGGAAGAAAATGGAGAAACTAAAAAAGGTGCAGAGGTGACTGAAGTTTAAAAACAAAAATATAAACTGTCTAAAATGACATGGAGGGCCGTGGACTCGTCGTATCGTAGAAGAAATCAATTTATCAGGTAAGCATAAATTTCCTTTTCTTCTACTAGATACAACGAGTACACGGATTCATCCTTACTTGTGGGATACAATACCAAAGCAACAGGACACGGATGAACGGGACAAGACAGATACCTAAACGGAAGGCACCACTGCTTGAAGAACTTTCCTCCCAAAAATAGACTCAGAAGAAGCAAAAGTATCAAATTTGTAAAATTTGGAAAAGGTATGAAGGGAGAACCAAGTTGCAGCCTTACAAATCTGTTCAACAGAAGCATCATGTAACAGTTCTGCAATAATATGACATAAGTATTAAAACTGAACTTTCCTCCCAAAAATAGACTCAGAAGAAGCAAAAGTATCAAATTTGTAAAATTTGGAAAAGGTATGAAGGGAGAACCAAGTTGCAGCCTTACAAATCTGTTCAACAGAAGCATCATGTAACAGTTCTGCAATAATATGACATAAGTATTAAAACTGAAAATTATGAATGTTACATCTAAGGAACAGTAAGGAGGAATATCAGATTGTTCCTTAGATGAATAGTTAATCTCTGCCAAATCCTAGTGAATAAGAAGTAACAATGCTTAAGTTACTATTCACATAGAAGGCAATTTCTAGTCAGTTATTATGCATAAGGAGCCAAGTAGGTAAATGGTGTATCAATTGCTTTATGTTATAACTTCAAGTAGTAGAATACAAAGCTAACGGTATAACATATGCATAATAATATAAACATCAAGTAATAAAGTACTTTGCTAAGAGTAACTGCAAATCAGACCTGAATCCTGTGTTTGGAGGAGCGTTTCTCTTACACACGCTGCTTCCTGCAGCGTCTCTGTGAGGGAGAGCTGACCGGGCTGTAGCTGATGACGTCCGCGCAGTGTACACGCTGAGAGCGAGTAGGCAGAAGCGCTCAAGGAACTTGTGCAGGGATCAGCAGGAATGCAGCTAGAGAGTGCGTCCTAGGCAGAATAGATGATGCAGCTGCTGACAGGAGTCTGATGATAACAGCAAGGTTAGATGTTAAACGGAGAGTTTTGCCAAATAGTTGAATCACTGGTGAGGCAAGGCTGGGACAAGCTGAGGAAGCTCAAAAGTAACACCACTTCAGAAAGGAGGAAGTAGTATGTAGGCAAATGGCTAGGTAACAACTTCAATTAACCAGCAAGGTGTGGTAGTAGGAGGTGCTCTTTTATAGGGAGCACCTTAAAGGCACAGGTAAAGTGAACATAACAACTTGTAACCCTTACATAGCCCCCCTTCAAAAGAACCACAGCGAGGTTCAAGGCCTGGGGCGATCTGGGTTACGTCTGTGGAAAAGGGAGACAAGCCTTGGAGCGGTAACGTTGGAAGCGGGCTCCCAGGAGTCCTCCTCATGACCGAAACCCTTCCAGTGGATTAGGTAAAATAAAACACCAGAGCGAAGTCTAGAATCCAGGACACTGTGAACTTCATACTCCAAGTCAGGGTTAACTGAGAGGGTGGAATCACTTGTCCCGTCGAGTGCGGCAGGAGTGTCACATGGTTTGACCAGGGACACATGGAAAGTAGAACAGAATAGTTAAGTGTTTAGGAGCGCCTATTAAAAGGCTAAGTCTAAAGAGGGTATAGATAAATAAATAAATAAATAAATAAAAATATGTCGTTAAATATACCAGCACAAGGAGCCCAAGTGTGTAAAGGGTATTTACAAGTTTAATATAGCTTTTAAATTAACAATTTATTGAGGCAATATCTTAGTGTCTATAATCGCAAACAGATTTATAAAAGCATAAAAGTATATGGATCCATATCACTTCATAAATAAACAAAAAACATTCACTGGTGTACTGTATCTAATAAAATCAATTTTACAGTCTATGATAAAACTGGTATGGATAAAGTCAAAAGGATGTACAAATGATACAGTAAAATACAGTAAAATACAATAGAATAAAATACAGTAAAATACGATAAAATACACAAATAATGCAGTATAATTCAGAAATGATGTAAAAAGGCAGCCAATGGGGATAGGTCGTGTGGCCTAGGATAAAAACAAATATGTGAAAAAAGTCTTCCTGATTTGATTTAAGAAAAAATGTGATAATCTTTTTGAAAAATAAAGTGAAATGTTGTTTTTAGCCTGATGAAGGATGTGATAAAAAAGTGTGAGTCCCCTCGTGAGAAGTCAAAAAGTGTCCAAAATTAAGTCAATAATCCACAAAAAAGTCACTTATAAAAAACAAAAATCCAAAATGTCAAAAAAATGATGAAATCCAAAAGAATTTAGTAGTGATAGTGTGATGTCCAATAAAAGTCAAAAAATGCCACCTGTGTTTATAGATCAAACTGTGAATAGCTGAAAGAATGAAAATCCAACTGACCAATTTCTTGAAAATATTGGATATAAGAAACAATGAATATAAAAAAGATATATATATAAAAAAAAAAAAAAAAAGGAATTATGAAAAATGTTTATAAAAAATGTAAGACGATCCAATCCCTGTGAAAAAAGAAAAGTACAACATAGAGCAGTATCGTTTAAAATACGTTTGCACAAGTAGAAATAAAACTCACCATATATGCCAACGCGTTTCGGCCCACCAATAGGGCCTTTATCAAGACTGATATATGGTTGGTGAGAGTGCTTGCTTTATACTTGTTTAATTTATGACATTTGCGCCAAAATTCTCAATTGCGCCAAAAAACTTGCGCCAAAAATTCGCGCCAAAAGTAAGCCTTTGAACCCGGAAGTATAAGATAGACCGGATATGAGTAGCCTCGGTTTCGGATAAAAACATATATTACAATATTATGGCCCATATATAAGTCCTTTGTTTTTAGACTCATTTTGTTAGTGTCCCTTATAAGTAATAATTGGCAGTTTGGGGACTTGTTGGGTGTCTTGTACCGGATGTTTACATTCTACCGGAAGTTAACTGAAACCGGAAGTTGATTTTGAGAGCAAAATTTGACCGGAAGTGTGATACCGATAGTAACATTTGTTACACTATGGAGGCCCAGATTTAATATTGATTACTGCCCTCCTTAAGGACTCATTGTGCTGGTAACCCCAAAGAACATTAATTCGGCAGTTCGTGCCTTACTAGCCCCATAATTGGTACTTGATTCCTGAGGAAGCCGTTCTACCGGAAGTGGATACATACCGGAAGTTAACAAAAACCGGAAATTGGTTTCTTACGTGGAAAGCAGAATTTGTCTAGGGGAGGCGGTAGACATGTGTCTGAGATTTGTGAATGAAAAAATTGTGGGATCTTGAGATTAGTATGGGAATCATTCACCTGTTTTGTTAGAATGACATAAAATAAGGAACATAAAATAAATAAAGAAAGGAGTTTTTGATTAGAACTGTGAACATAAAATCAATAAAAAAGTTTTTAATTAAAACTGTGATGTGGTCTCCAAATCTGAGATTCATTTGTAATTATTCATTTTAATCGCATATACATTCTGACCTGAGTGTAAAACGAGATTGGAATATAATCTTAGTTATGAGAATAACCTATAGTTATGGTAACTTCATCTCTTATTATTTAGGAGTTATTAAATCCAGATAGTTAGACATAGAGATCAAGTTGTATTTAAAATTGACATGAACGAGGTTGACAGGATATATATAGAAATATAAATCATAAGATTGTCGGGAATATAAAAAGACATTAGAAGATATAGAGTTGTCTTTTTGAAATGTATTTTAAAAATCTTAAAAATATTAAGAAATGTTAAAAGCGAAAGCTTGTGGAATATAATTTTTATAAAATTTTTTAAAAATGTTAAAAATTTTTGTTAAAAATTGTTAAAAATTGTTGTTAAAAATTGTGCATAGGGGAAGGTTTCGGGGCCCTGAATCAACCAACCGGCTATTATCGCTTCAAGTTGGTATTTATGTGTAGATCTATAATTGTTATAGGTGTTTGGTATGTGGGGTCCTTCATTTGAGATGTAATAGATGCGATAAGTCTTCTTTATTATTAAGACCTTTAGGATAGAGACAATCAAGTTCATAGATCCATCTTGATTCAGCTACAAGAAGTTTTCTTTCATAATCCCCGCCTCTCCAGTTGGGTCTTATTCGTTGAATCCCATAGTAGCTGAAATCTTTAAGGTTACTTTTATGATGGATAGTAAAATGTTTGTACAGGGCGGTTTCAGTGTTGCCGTGTTCGACTTGTAGAATGTGCTCTCTGATCCTATCTTTTAATGGTCTTGTGGTTTGGCCCACATACTGTAGTGCACAGCTGCATTGTATCACGTATATTACACCTTTACTTGAACATTTTATCATATCTTTAATTATATATTCCACCTTTGAGTTGTTGGATACAAATTTCTTGGTTTTGATACCTCTTTTGCATGCTTTGCAACTTATGCATGGATAGAAGCCCCTGATTGTCTTGCCAAAGACATCTTGTGTTCCTGTTGATCTGGAGCGTGGGACACTCGGTGATAGTATGTTTCTTAGATTGTCTGATTTCCTATAGATGAATTTCGGTTTGTCTGCTAGTAATTCCCCTATGGTATCATCGTTTTTCAGTAGAGGCCAATGTTTTTTAATTATTCCCTCTATCAGATGTCTGTTTTCGCAATATTGTGTGATGAAAGCCACATCAATAGTATTTCTGTCATCCGTTATTGTCTTCAGTTTGTCTTTGTATTTCAAGAGTTCGTTCCGATCTGTCTTCCTTACTTCTTCAATCTCTTTATCTATCGCATCTTCTTCATATCCTCGTTCTATGAAGCGAGCTTTAATGGTTTTGGCTTGTGTTTCCCATAGGTCGGGATCTGAGCAGTTTTTTCTCAGTCTGAGTAGCTGTCCCTTGGGAATATTTCTTTTCCACCTAGAGTGGTGACAGCTATTGATATGTATATAATGACTACAATCCACAGGTTTGAAGTATGTTGATGTTTTAATAGTGTTGTTTTGGATTGTGATCCTAAGGTCTAGAAAAGTGATCTCTGAACTGCTTATTTCATAGGTGAATCTTAGGTTATGTATATTGTTGTTCATAACTGTAATGGTGTGTTCCAGGTCATCTCTTGTACCTTTCCATACCATGATGATATCATCTATATAGCGATGGTATAGTACCAGGTCCGCGCCAGCTGGGCAAGAGTCCCAAAAGATGGTCTCCCATTTTCCCATGTAGAGATTAGCATAGCTAGGCGCGAACCTGGTCCCCATGGCAGTGCCACACAGTTGTTTGTAGAAGTTTCCATTGTGGTTAAAATAGTTATGAGTGAGAATGTAAGAAATCCCTTCCAGGATGAATGTTTTCTGGTTGTCTGGTACTGTTGGATCCTTGTCCAGAAAATATCGTACCGCCTCTACACCACCTTCATGTGGTATACTGGTGTAGAGTGAGGCTACATCACAGGTCACTAGTAAATAGCCTTCTTCCCAGCTAATGTTGTTCAAGATGTTGAGTATTTGTGTAGAGTCCCGTATGTAGGAGGGTAGTTTTGTAACATACTTTTGTAGGTTTTTATCTAGGTACTCTGATAGATTGCTAGAGAGAGAGCCAATCCCAGATATAATAGGTCTTCCTGGTGGTTGTTGAAGTGACTTATGTATCTTTGGTAGAAAATAGAACACTGGTGTAATAGGATGTTGGATTCCTATATATCGAAATTCTTTGTCGTTCAATATGTTGTTCTCGTGTGCTTCTGCCAAGATGTCGTCAATTTCTTCTTTGAATTGAATCACTGGGTTGGTATTGAGTTTTTCGTATGTGTTCTGGTCAGACAGAATTCTCATGCATTCCGCTTCGTAGTCGACTTTGTTAAGTACTACGATGCCTCCTCCCTTGTCCGCAGGTTTGATTACAAGATCTCTGTTTTTCTCTAGATTTCTGATGGTTTGAATTTGATTCCTTGAAAGGTTCTGTTTATGTCTGTGAAGTTTGGTGTTGTTGATGTTTCTCAGTTCGTTGCAGACTATAGTTTCAAATGAATCAATAGCGCTTCCCTTGCTTGCTGTAGGATAGAAAGTAGATCTGGGCTTGAGATCCGTATGTTGGTATTGGTCAATCACAGACTGTGTGTTATTAGTAGGGATTCTTTGTTCGTGTTCCAGTGGGGATCTCATAAAATGTCTTTTCAATGTCAGTTTCCTGACGAATTCTTTGATGTTGACAAAAGTGTCAAATTTGTTGAGCCCTTTAGAGGGTGCAAAAGAGAGTCCATAGTTTAAGATGGATTTTTCTTGTTCCGTTAGAGAGGTAGAGCTAAGGTTATAGATACCTTTAGTAGTGGTGCTAGAATTCAATGTTCCGGTGTCTTCTTTCATGTTCTTCCTATTCATTCTTTTCCCTCCTCTCTTCCCTCTATGGTTTTTCTTTTTTCGTTTGGGATTTGAGGGTCGTCTGAGTCCGACATCTTCCTCTTCGTGGTCGTTCTCTCCAGTTCTTTGGTGGTCTTCTGGTGTTGTTCTAAAAAATGATGATTTCTGGAGGATGAGGCCAGCGGACTATCAACTGAATCTTTGGTATTTATTCTGTTGTTGTTCCCTTGTGTATGCTCCACCCGTGGGGTTCTCCATTTTCTGTCATCCCAATGGGGTGTCATATTTGGTGTTTGAGGTGTGTATCTCTGATTATAAGAGTCCTGGTGGAAGGAATGACGGTTTCCGTAATTGAACCTGTCACCTTGTTCTCCGTTTTGTATCAGTTGATGATGTCTGTATCCATATTGTGGTCTTCCATAGTTATTCCATCTTGGCGATTGGTTATACCCTTGATTCCATCTTGGGGAATGGTTGTAGCTAAATTGGGCCTTGTGTCTTTGGTTCCCTCCTGCAGGTGGCAAATAGTTTCTTTGATACATAGGTTCTTCGGAATGGTGTGGAAAGAAGATTCTCTGAGGTTTCCTTTCAAATCTGGGGGGATAGTATTCTCTATCTTGTTGTCCCATCTTACGTGTTTGGTTGTTATACCTGTCATCCTCCCAGTTTTCTCTCATTCCATTGTGACGATGGGAGTTCCAATGGTTGTTATGTCGTGGTCGTTGTCCATTCCAGTTGTGATTATTTCTATCTGAATGCCAATATTGATTGTTATGTGGAGGTCCAGTTTCATGGTTATCATAAGCGTTCCTTTGTTTGTTGTGTTCATAGAATTGGCTCTCCCCTTTATATGTGTGTGATTTGGGTTTGTCCTTTCTGTATGTGACTGTTGTCCATCCTCCTTCGTTTTCTTTGTTTGGATCATTGTTGGAACTAGTGGATGGTTGAGTTTCCATGTTTCCTTCACTGTTGATGTTATTCTCATCTTTGTCCAAATTCTTTAGAAAATTGAGTTCTCTATTTAGTTTCTTGCTTTTCTTGAGTATGATGTCGTCCCTAATCTTAGTGATTTTCTTATCAAGATTATCTTTTCTGTCTAGGATATCTTGAGTTTCAATGACTAGACCCTCTGGTCCAGCTAAATCAGCTTCATTGTTTTTGATGTCTATGTCGACTTGTAATAGTATGGCTTCTCTGTGCTCAATTATAGTTTGCATGAGTGTCCTAGAGGCTGTTATTAGTGTGTCTGCCCATTTTTTATTAAAATCTGGATTATCAGTTTGGAAGGCACAATCTTTTCTAACAATTAGCCCCTTTGGGATAATGTTGAGATCTAAGCATTTTCTCAGAAAGCTAATCTCTGCTTTGTATTTAACTTCTTGAATAAGAAGTTTCTCCAAATTTCTAAAGATGGAGTTAAAATCGACTTTGTCTGAACCATCTGGATTTACAGAGGATATATTAATATCTAATGTTATGTCCTTTCTCATAGAGTGTGTTATGTTGAACATATTTGTAATAAGTATGGTTTTAGGAACAAGAAAGCTGCCGAGGGAATTTCTAGAGAGAACTGGATACTGTGATGGTGTATGGTCTTTCCTACGGCGCTAACTTACAAGACTTAAGCTCCTATAACAAGAGGGTCTCTAGATACCCAAGAGGGAGTTAAACAGAATAGTTAAGTGTTTAGGAGCGCCTATTAAAAGGCTAAGTCTAAAGAGGGTATAGATAAATAAATAAATAAATAAATAAAAATATGTCGTTAAATATACCAGCACAAGGAGCCCAAGTGTGTAAAGGGTATTTACAAGTTTAATATAGCTTTTAAATTAACAATTTATTGAGGCAATATCTTAGTGTCTATAATCGCAAACAGATTTATAAAAGCATAAAAGTATATGGATCCATATCACTTCATAAATAAACAAAAAACATTCACTGGTGTACTGTATCTAATAAAATCAATTTTACAGTCTATGATAAAACTGGTATGGATAAAGTCAAAAGGATGTACAAATGATACAGTAAAATACAGTAAAATACAATAGAATAAAATACAGTAAAATACGATAAAATACACAAATAATGCAGTATAATTCAGAAATGATGTAAAAAGGCAGCCAATGGGGATAGGTCGTGTGGCCTAGGATAAAAACAAATATGTGAAAAAAGTCTTCCTGATTTGATTTAAGAAAAAATGTGATAATCTTTTTGAAAAATAAAGTGAAATGTTGTTTTTAGCCTGATGAAGGATGTGATAAAAAAGTGTGAGTCCCCTCGTGAGAAGTCAAAAAGTGTCCAAAATTAAGTCAATAATCCACAAAAAAGTCACTTATAAAAAACAAAAATCCAAAATGTCAAAAAAATGATGAAATCCAAAAGAATTTAGTAGTGATAGTGTGATGTCCAATAAAAGTCAAAAAATGCCACCTGTGTTTATAGATCAAACTGTGAATAGCTGAAAGAATGAAAATCCAACTGACCAATTTCTTGAAAATATTGGATATAAGAAAAAATTAATATAAAAAAGATATATATATAAAAAAAAAAAAAAAAAAAAAAAAAGGAATTATGAAAAATGTTTATAAAAAATGTAAGACGATCCAATCCCTGTGAAAAAAGAAAAGTACAACATAGAGCAGTATCGTTTAAAATACGTTTGCACAAGTAGAAATAAAACTCACCATATATGCCAACGCGTTTCGGCCCACCAATAGGGCCTTTATCAAGACTGATATATGGTTGGTGAGAGTGCTTGCTTTATACTTGTTTAATTTATGACATTTGCGCCAAAATTCTCAATTGCGCCAAAAAACTTGCGCCAAAAATTCGCGCCAAAAGTAAGCCTTTGAACCCGGAAGTATAAGATAGACCGGATATGAGTAGCCTCGGTTTCGGATAAAAACATATATTACAATATTATGGCCCATATATAAGTCCTTTGTTTTTAGACTCATTTTGTTAGTGTCCCTTATAAGTAATAATTGGCAGTTTGGGGACTTGTTGGGTGTCTTGTACCGGATGTTTACATTCTACCGGAAGTTAACTGAAACCGGAAGTTGATTTTGAGAGCAAAATTTGACCGGAAGTGTGATACCGATAGTAACATTTGTTACACTATGGAGGCCCAGATTTAATATTGATTACTGCCCTCCTTAAGGACTCATTGTGCTGGTAACCCCAAAGAACATTAATTCGGCAGTTCGTGCCTTACTAGCCCCATAATTGGTACTTGATTCCTGAGGAAGCCGTTCTACCGGAAGTGATTGTCTTGCCAAAGACATCTTGTGTTCCTGTTGATCTGGAGCGTGGGACACTCGGTGATAGTATGTTTCTTAGATTGTCTGATTTCCTATAGATGAATTTCGGTTTGTCTGCTAGTAATTCCCCTATTGATTTTATGTTCACAGTTCTAATCAAAAACTCCTTTCTTTATTTATTTTATGTTCCTTATTTTATGTCATTCTAACAAAACAGGTGAATGATTCCCATACTAATCTCAAGATCCCACAATTTTTTCATTCACAAATCTCAGACACATGTCTACCGCCTCCCCTAGACAAATTCTGCTTTCCACGTAAGAAACCAATTTCCGGTTTTTGTTAACTTCCGGTATGTATCCACTTCCGGTAGAACGGCTTCCTCAGGAATCAAGTACCAATTATGGGGCTAGTAAGGCACGAACTGCCGAATTAATGTTCTTTGGGGTTACCAGCACAATGAGTCCTTAAGGAGGGCAGTAATCAATATTAAATCTGGGCCTCCATAGTGTAACAAATGTTACTATCGGTATCACACTTCCGGTCAAATTTTGCTCTCAAAATCAACTTCCGGTTTCAGTTAACTTCCGGTAGAATGTAAACATCCGGTACAAGACACCCAACAAGTCCCCAAACTGCCAATTATTACTTATAAGGGACACTAACAAAATGAGTCTAAAAACAAAGGACTTATATATGGGCCATAATATTGTAATATATGTTTTTATCCGAAACCGAGGCTACTCATATCCGGTCTATCTTATACTTCCGGGTTCAAAGGCTTACTTTTGGCGCGAATTTTTGGCGCAAGTTTTTTGGCGCAATTGAGAATTTTGGCGCAAATGTCATAAATTAAACAAGTATAAAGCAAGCACTCTCACCAACCATATATCAGTCTTGATAAAGGCCCTATTGGTGGGCCGAAACGCGTTGGCATATATGGTGAGTTTTATTTCTACTTGTGCAAACGTATTTTAAACGATACTGCTCTATGTTGTACTTTTCTTTTTTCACAGGGATTGGATCGTCTTACATTTTTTATAAACATTTTTCATAATTCCTTTTTTTTTTTTTTTTTATATATATATCTTTTTTATATTCATTGTTTCTTATATCCAATATTTTCAAGAAATTGGTCAGTTGGATTTTCATTCTTTCAGCTATTCACAGTTTGATCTATAAACACAGGTGGCATTTTTTGACTTTTATTGGACATCACACTATCACTACTAAATTCTTTTGGATTTCATCATTTTTTTGACATTTTGGATTTTTGTTTTTTATAAGTGACTTTTTTGTGGATTATTGACTTAATTTTGGACACTTTTTGACTTCTCACGAGGGGACTCACACTTTTTTATCACATCCTTCATCAGGCTAAAAACAACATTTCACTTTATTTTTCAAAAAGATTATCACATTTTTTCTTAAATCAAATCAGGAAGACTTTTTTCACATATTTGTTTTTATCCTAGGCCACACGACCTATCCCCATTGGCTGCCTTTTTACATCATTTCTGAATTATACTGCATTATTTGTGTATTTTATCGTATTTTACTGTATTTTATTCTATTGTATTTTACTGTATTTTACTGTATCATTTGTACATCCTTTTGACTTTATCCATACCAGTTTTATCATAGACTGTAAAATTGATTTTATTAGATACAGTACACCAGTGAATGTTTTTTGTTTATTTATGAAGTGATATGGATCCATATACTTTTATGCTTTTATAAATCTGTTTGCGATTATAGACACTAAGATATTGCCTCAATAAATTGTTAATTTAAAAGCTATATTAAACTTGTAAATACCCTTTACACACTTGGGCTCCTTGTGCTGGTATATTTAACGACATATTTTTATTTATTTATTTATTTATTTATCTATACCCTCTTTAGACTTAGCCTTTTAATAGGCGCTCCTAAACACTTAACTATTCTGTTTAACTCCCTCTTGGGTATCTAGAGACCCTCTTGTTATAGGAGCTTAAGTCTTGTAAGTTAGCGCCGTAGGAAAGACCATACACCAACACATGGAAAGTAGGATGTATCTTGAAGGAGGTTGGTAGTTGTAGAGTCACTGTTGATGGGCCATTAACTCGGGTTACTGAGTAAGGACCTATGAAGAGCTTCCCCAGTTTCCTACAGGTATACGATAACCTAAGATGCTTAGTAGAAAGCCAGACTCGTTGTCCCACACTGTATTGTGGTGAAGGTCGGTGCCGAAGATTGTAGTACCTACGTTGCGAGGTTTGCGCAAATTGGATCTGGTCACGTATCGAAGAGTAGTTTGCTGCGATGTCATTAACTAAGTCATTCACCTGTGGGCAAGGAGTTTCAACTTTGGGTAGGAGAGTGAAATTAGGATGCAAACCGTAGTTCACGTAAAATGATGAAGTACCAGTAGTAGAACTTTGGGTGTTGTTATACGCAAACTCGGCTAGGGGTAGTTAAGTGGCCCAAGCATCTTGTTGATGGGAGCAAAAACAGTGCAAGTACTGCTCAAGCCACTGATTTACCCTCTCCGTCTGGCCGTTCGTTTGCGGATGGTAGGCAGTGGATAATTTTTGATCAAAATGAAGTGCGGTACACATATTCCTCCAGAACCTAGAGGTAAACTGGGATCCTCGATCGCTAAGGACTGTTTTGGGTATCCCGTGAAGTCGTACAATGTTCCTAATAAAAAGATCACAGGTAATCTTTGCAGTAGGTAAGGAGGTGATAGGGACGAAGTGTGCCATCTTCGAAAAAAGGTCTGTGACGACTAATATGGTCGTGTAATTGCATGAAACAGGTAAGTCTACGATAAAATCCATAGAAACTGCTTCCCAAGGAATACGTGGAACTGGTAGAGGTTGTAGTAGTCCCACTGGAAGTTGTCGAGAAGGTTTGGTTGTAGCACATACGATACATTGTGAGAGATATTGCTTTAGATCCTGATGTAAAGTTGGCCACCAATAAGACCTTTTAAGCAATTCAGTGGTTTTGTCCCTACCAATATGTCCTGCAAGAGGAGACTCATGGACTGTTTTAAGAACTGAAGGTCTTAAGGAGGGAGGTATATATAACTTTCCATTTTTGCAAGGGAAACCGTTAGAATCATGAATGAGATCTAAATGTGGTACTGAGGAATCCATGGCGATAGCGTCCTTCAACTCAGAGGAGAAATCCGATATAACTCCTAGAATGTATTGCCTTGGAATGACAGTGGCAGGAGTATTGAGGTTCTCCGGTTTCGTATCTCGCCTGGAGAGAGCGTCAGCCTTGCCGTTCCTTGTGCCAGGTCTGTAGGTGATAATATAGTGAAAACGGGAGAAATACAGACTCCAGCGTAACTGTCTGGAGGATAGAGTCCGATTGGATTGCAGGTATTGCAAGTTCTTATGGTCTGTATATATGACAGTAGGTTGTGCAGCCCCCTCTAGCAGATGTCTCCAATGGTCGAAGGAACACTTTATTGCTAACAATTCCTTTTCACCAACAGGATAATTTAATTCCGCTGGTTGCATAAGTCTGGAGAAAAAAGCAACAGGGTGCAAAGGATCCTGAAATGATTTCCTTTGGGAGAGAACTGCGCCTATGGCGAAATCCGATGCGTCAACCTCCAGAATGAACTGTTTCTCTAAATCTGGGTACTGCAGGATAGGTGCCGAGGTGAATTTACGTTTCAGTAATTCGAATACTGTTTGTGTTTCCTTTGTCCATTTAAAAGCTACGTGCAACTTAGTGAGTTCAGTGAGTGGTTTGGTGATGGATGCAAACCCTGGAATAAACTTCCTATAATAATTCGAAAAACCCAAAAACCGCTGTACATCTTTCCTAGAATTGGGCACAGGCCAGTCGAGAATTGCTTGGACCTTATCACCCTGCATCTTAATACCCTGAGGGGTTATATCATAACCTAAGAAAGTTATGTTGTTTGATTCAAAGATACATTTCTCCAACTTAGCATATAAATTGTTCTTACGTAATCTGGTTAGTACTTCCTTTACATGAATTCTATGTTGATCAAGATTCTGAGAATATATCAAGATATCGTCAAGATAAACAACTACAAAAACATCTAATATATCCCTGAAAAGGTCATTAATCAAACACTGAAATGTTGCTGGGGCATTGCAAAGACCGAATGGCATCACTGTATATTCGAATAGCCCATATCTAGTTCGAAAAGCAGTGAGCCATTCGTCGCCAGCTCTCATTCGTATTAGATTGTAGGCTCCTCGAAGATCCAATTTTGTGAAAATCGAGGCCCCCCTTAATCTTTCTATTAACTCAGGTATTAGTGGAAGCGGATACCGATTTTTCCTTGTATGCTTATTTAACTCCCTGTAGTCAATAATGGGTCTCAATGTACCATCTTTGTTGGTAACGAAAAATATGCCTGCACCTGCTGGTGATGTGCTAGGTCTTATAAAGCCTTTCTTAAGGTTTTCATCAATGTAAATTTTAAGGTGTTCTAACTCTGGTTTAGAAAGGGGGTATATGTGTCCGTAAGGAATTGAGACCCCTGGGAGTAAATCAATGGGACAGTCATAGTCCCTACGGGGGGGTAGTTTTTCGGCATCCTTTTTATTAAATACATCAGCAAAGTTAGCATATTGTTGGGGGAGTTGATTTTCACGTACCTGCAACATGACTAAATCAGAAAATTTTGTTTCATCATCAGTGGAAAGAGGAAATGTTAAACTGAGATCTCCCCAATTCACAGATGGTTTATGTTTTCTTAACCAGTCTATACCTAATATAATATCAAACATAGGGGATGAAATAACATCAAATGTAAGAACTTCTGTGTTGTGAGTGCAAGATGTCACCTGTAGGGAAATTGTCTGATGTGTAACAGGACCTGATTTAAGCATAGTGCCATCAATAACCTTCACAGAGACCGGTAGATGCTTACACACAAGGGGTATTTTATTTTGTTTAACAAAATCTTGATCAACAAAATTCCTGCTGGATCCTGAATCGACAATGGCTTCAGTGGTTATCCGTACTTGATCCCACTGTAAAGTAATAGGAATGGTTAGGTATGAGGGTTTTACAACTTTCATCAGAAAAGCTTTAGTAGAATCATATAACCTACCCTTCTTATTTTTTGCAAGAACAGGGTAATCCCTCACTTCATGCGTGGGACTGGCACAGTACATGCATAGACTGTGCAGTTTCCATCTAGATTTTTCTTGCATGGTTAAGGGTCCCTTCATAAACCCAATGTCCATAGGTTGGGGTGTTTCCTTAGTAGTGTAGGTTACTGTAGAGGGTAAGCTCCTGCTACTACTAGCCTTCTCAGAACGACGTTCCCTGAGACGTCTGTCAATGTTAATAGTGAGGGTGAATAAGTCCTCTAAAGAATCGGGTATACCAGTACGAGAGAGTTCGTCTTTAATTTCCTCAGATAACCCTAATCGGTATTGGGTCCATTCTGAATCTCGAGCTGAAATCTTAAATTGTGTTATATAGGTCTCCACAGGGTTTTTCCTCTGTTTGAGAGACCTGAGGGTATTCTCTGCTGAGACCTGCTTGAAAGGATCATCATAAAGTACGGACATTTGGTTGAGAAAAGCTGTTAATGACCCCCAATATGGAATCTTCATTCTCAAAAAAAGTGTCTGCCCAGGCCCTTGGCTCCCCCCTCAGGTAGAATATGACTGTGAGCACTCTAGACCTTTCGGTCGGATAGGTGCGAGGCTTCATTTCAAATAATAACAGACAAGAATTCCTAAACTCTCTGAATTTTGATCTGTCTCCAAAGAATTTCTCAGGGGGAGAGACCATGGGTTCTGGTGTGGTTTCTGCAGAAGGAGGCTTGGGAGTGAGAGTTTCCCTTAAACAGGCTTTCAATGCCTGATTCTCTACCTGCAGTTCATGGAATGAACCAGAAAGAGCTTCCAGTCTGTCTATGTAACAGTTCTGCAATAATATGACATAAGTATTAAAACTGAAAATTATGAATGTTACATCTAAGGAACAGTAAGGAGGAATATCAGATTGTTCCTTAGATTAATAGTTAATATCTGCCAAATCCTAGTGAATAAGAAGTAACAATGCTTAAGTTACTATTCACATAGAAGGCAATTTCTAGTCAGTTATTATGCATAAGGAGCCAAGTAGGTAAATGGTGTATCAATTGCTTTATGTTATAACTTCAAGTAGTAGAATACAAAGCTAACTGTATAACATATGCATAATAATATAAACATCAAGTAATAAAGTACTTTGCTAAGAGTAACTGCAAATCAGACCTGAATCCTGTGTTTGGAGGAGCGTTTCTCTTACACACGCTGCTTCCTGCAGCGTCTCTGTGAGGGAGAGCTGACCGGGCTGTAGCTGATGACGTCCGCGCAGTGTACACGCTGAGAGCGAGTAGGCAGAAGCGCTCAGGAACTTGTGCAGGGATCAGCAGGAATGCAGCTAGAGAGTGCGTCCAAGGCAGAATAGATGATGCAGCTGCTGACAGGAGTCTGATGATAACAGCAAGGTTAGTTGTTAAACGGAGAGTTTTGCCAAATAGTTGAATCACTGGTGAGGCAAGGCTGGGACAAGCTGAGGAAGCTCAAAAGTAACACCACTTCAGAAAGGAGGAAGTAGTATGTAGGCAAATGGCTAAGTAACAACTTCAATTAACCAGCAAGGTGTGGTAGTAGGAGGTGCTCTTTTATAGGGAGCACCTTAAAGGCACAGGTAAAGTGAACATAACAACTTGTAACCCTTACACATCATTTTTAAAAGCCCATGTGGAAGCCACCGCTCTAGAAGAATGAGCTGTAATTTTTTCAGGAGGCTGCTGTCCAGCAGTCTCGCATGCACAACGGATGATGCTTTTCAGCCAAAAAGAAAGAGAGGTAGCCGTAGCTTTTTGACCCCTAAGCTTTCCAGAAAAGACAACAAATAGAGAAGATGTTTGACAGAAATCCTTGGTCGCTTGTAAGTAAAACTTCAAGGCACGAACCACGTCCAAGTTATGTAACAGACGCTCCTTCTTAGAAGAAGGATTAGGACACAAAGAAGGAACAACAATTTCCTGATTAATATTCTTATTTGAAACAACCTTAGGAAGGAATCCAGGTTTAGTACGCAAAACCACCTTATTATAATGGAATATAAGATAAGGCGAGTCACATTGTAACGCAGAAAGCTCAAAAACTCTTCAAGCAGAAGAGATAGCAACTAAAAACAAAAGTTTCCAAGATAAAAGCTTAATATATATGGAATGCATGGGTTCAAACGGAACCCCTTGAAAAACATTGAGAACTAAATTCAAACTCCATGGCGGAGCAACAGGTTTAAACACATGCTTGATTCTGACTAAAGCGTGACAAAAAGACTGAACGTCTGGGACATCCGCCAGACGTCTGTGTAGTAAAATTGACAAAGCAGAAATTTGTCCCTTTAAGGAACTAGCTGATAATCCCTTCTACAATCCTTCTTGGAGAAAGGACAAAATCCTAGGAATCCTAACCCTACTCCATGAGTAGCCCTTGGATTCACACCAATAAAGATATTTACACCATATCTTATGGTAAATTTTCCTAGTGACAGGCTTGCGAGCCTGAATCAAGGTATCAATGACCGGCTCCGAGAATCCACGCTTAGATAAAATCAAGCGTTCAATCTCCAGGCAGTCAGCTGCAGAGAATTTAGATTTGGATGTTGGAATGGACCTTGGATTAGAAGGTCCTGTCTCAGTGGCAGTTTCCACAGTGGCAGAGATGACATTTCCACTAGATCTGCATACCAAGTCCTGAGTGGCAACGCAGGCACTATCAGGATTACCAAAGTCCTCTCCTGTTTGATTCTGGCAATCAAACGAGGTAGGAGAGGAAAAGGAGGAAACACATAAACCAGGTTGAACGACCAAGGTACTGCTAGAGCATCTATAAGTACTGCTTAGGGATCTCTTGATCTGGACCAGTAACAAGGAAGTTTGGCATTCTGACGAGATGCCATCAGATCCAATTCCGGTGTGCCCCATTGACGGATCAATGCCGCAAACACCTCTGGATGGAGCTCCCACTCTCCCGGGTGAAAAGTCTGACAACTTAGAAAATCCGCATCCCAGTTCTCTACTCCTGGGATATAGATTGCTGATAGATGGCAAGAGTGAGTCTCTGCCCATCGAATTATCTTGGAAACTTCTGTCATCGCTAGAGAACTGTTTGCTCCCCCTTGATGATTGATATATGCTACAGTCGTGATATTAGTAGCGAAGGATAGAAGGCGCCAAATAGGGTGATCGCTACAAACAATTATAATGGCAAAGTGATAAAGAATATTACTCACAAGCCGAGCGGCACTGGATTGTGCCTTCACAAGCGGACAGGGACCTCAGCGTCGCCCGGAAGACCAACCAAGGCAAAATCCAATCGATGGTCAGGAACACGCTACCGACAGCCAATCAGGGCCCGAAGCGGAAACACACCTTCCTTTCGAAACCTACGGGTCTCTACACTCCCAGCTGGGAATAGATGATGCGCCACAGGTGCCGGGAAATTACTCCAATTCCTCGATAATAGTGAAGGAAATGGAATGGTGGATAAAGGGGAGAACAAACTCCAGCAGGATATATAAAAACAAGTTTATTAAAATGTTTTTAAAAAGCAACGCGTTTCTCGGCTACACAGAGCCGTTTCATCAGGCTATAATACATCTTCTAAACAGCCTGCTGCTTATAAACCTCCTCTATCCAATTAAAACAGTCCTAGTACACACACCCAATTAATGGATTCTCTGTAACTTAATACTGTTGTTAACCCTTGAGTGCTTAGAAATGATAAAGTGCTATCGTATTTAAAAAACATATATAAACAAATGCATTTCATACAAATAAAATGTAACAATCAATATCGTCTAATATACAAAAATTCTACTATATGTTATGAAATGGATAAAAAATAATTACTTACACACTAGTATATAAAATTATTAAAAATACCTTGAAGCACAGACTTTCACCCATATCAGTTCAAATACCATCTATTTATATGTCATTTGCAGCACTTGGTGGATCTGACCAATACTAACATTATCGTTATATTATACAGTGAAACTGGCACCTAATATACCTATGTGCTAATGGTACCTAAAACTGATAAACAAAATACCGTTTCTATATAGGATTCTTGTTTCTTAGTTGATTGTAATATTTTAATTTAAACATTTTTAATTTAAACATTTTAACAACTCGATATATAATGGTTATTTTGGACTCCCTAAAAACCGACCCATATACATACAGTTGTTTAATGTGCCAACCATTCCCATATCAATACAAGGTATAATCTATTCTATTTTCCTTATTGCTACAAATTATATACTTGTGTATTTGTGTATTATAAGTAAAATGTTAATTGACAAATGGGGGCAATTCGGTATCTCACCTGAAAGGTGCTGGTCGATATTCCCTAGAACTTTAACTCTATATACAGAGGTCATTATAGACCAGTGTTATTGAATAAACCCCGCTGTTATTAAAGTGTGCTTAAGGGCTACCAAATTTTAGTCTTGAAATGCAGCAAGATCAATATTCATGTTTAGGCCTGATGGGTACAACGTTTGAAGTCTATAGATCCAAAATGTCTCCCTCTGTCTTAGCCTAAAAAAGCGATTGTAAAAATCAGATCTAGGAATATGTTCTATAGGTGTAATTTCCATACAATGCAAATTCCCACTGTGTTTTAGATTACAATGTCTGGACACACTATGTAGCTTAAAATTAGCCTTAATGTTTCTAAAATGTTCAGACCATCTCAAACTCAGACGCCTGCAGGTGCGCCCCACATACTGGCACCCACAAATACAAGACAAAAGATAGACTACATAATTAGATGCACAAGTCATCCGACTCCCCATTTTATATGTTCTGGATGTTACAGTAGACTGAAAAGTGTTCACATTATGTGTTATATACTCGCACATTTTACATTTCTTATTTTGGCATTTATAACTACCCTTTCTTTGTATCCTACAAGTTGTATTATTTTCTCTAACGTTTACTACATTAGATAAGTTATTTCTATCTGTGTTTTTATTTTTCACTATTTTACTAGGTGCCAGAATTCTTTTTAAATTGGGTGCTCTTTTGTAGACAATCTTAGGTGTAGGGTCTAACATTGGGCCCAATATAGGGTCTTTTAATAAAATTTTCCAGTGCTTGTTAATACTCTTTTTGATCACATCATAGTTACTATTATATTCTGTGATAAAGAGTAGCTGGCTCCTATTATTATCCTGATACTGTATATTCACTTGCTTTTTTTCGAAGTATTTGTTTCTATCATCCTTCTTTGCTCTTTCATAGGCACTATTAACAATTCCTTCTGGGTAACTTTTTTCTTTAAATCTATCCTTTAAGATTTTACTCTGTATTTAATAATCTTGTGGACTACTACAATTTCTCCGAACCCGTTTGAACTGACCGTATGGTACGTTCCTTTTCCAGGGGAGATAATGGTTGCTTCTGTAATCTAAGTAGCTATTACAATCTACTTGTTTAAAATGGGTACTAGTAATAATCTTATCATCATCAAAGGATAGATTGAGGTCCAGAAAAACAACCATTTTTGTGTCAATTGTACAAGTGAATTTAAGACCCTTATTGTTGTTATTGAGATGTCTCACAAACTCCTAAGCTGATGACCTATCGCCCCTCCATACTACTACCAAATCATCTATATACCGGCCATAGTATACTAGGCTCGCCCCAAATCTGGAGTCATATATAAATTCCTGTTCAAATGACCCCATAAAAAGATTAGCATAACTTGGGGCGAACCTGGTACCCATGGCCGTCCCCTTAACCTGGAGAAAATACTCATCCTGAAAAATAAAATAATTATGATGTAAAATAAATGATATTAATGATATAATGAATTGTTTCTGAGAGTCTGGCAGGTATAGATCTGTTTCAAGAAATCCATATACAGCCTTTATTCCTAAGTCATGTATAATGTTGGAATATAAAGCTTGAACATCACACGTGATCCAAATCAGGTCACGTGTGATGTGAATCTGTTCAAGTCTACTGATCAGATCTGATGAATCTCGTATATACGAGTCAAGGCCAACAACATATTTCTGTAAAAAGAAATCCACGTATGAGGAAGCATTGTCTGTTAAACTGCCAATTCCCGATATTATCGGGCGGCCAGGGTGACATCTAGGGTCCTTGTGCAATTTTGGCAAGTGATAGTAGAATGCACGATTAGGTTCTGTGGGAACAAGGTATTCTTTTTCTTTCTTATTCACAATACCTTCCTTAAAAGCGCATTCAACTATATCTCGCAAAGCTGGCAAATATTTCAAGGTGGGGTCAGATTTAAATTTTATGTAGTAGGTTTTGTCATTCAGGATCTTCCCGGCCTCCGCTAAGTAGTCAGTCAGATCCTGAATGACAACTCCTCCGCCTTTATCGGCCTGTCTGATGACAATAGATTTGTCATTCCTTAAGGTTTCCAATGCTTGTTTCTCATTCCTATACAGGTTACCCCTTTTGTTCTTGTCTATACCTTTGGGGATCCGGTCAAATTCGTCACTCACAAGTTGTCTAAATATTTCTATATGGGAATTGTTCCCTGGTTTTGGAGCATAGTTAGATTTATTCCTGAATGATGTGTGAATAAAACCTTCACATAATTGATCCACTAAAGATTCAGGTTAAAAAACAGGGATAATTTGGTTATTGAGCCTAGGGTCCATATTATCTGTTAGAATTGGTATACTAGATTCCTCTTTTAATCTTTTCTCTGCAAAATATTTTTGCATAGAAAGCTTCTGGGTGAACCTGTTCAAATCCACAAAAAGGGAAAATACATTGTGCGAATTAGACGGGCTAAAAGACAATCCCTTCCCTAAAACCCTCACCTCATCATTGGTTAGGTGATGGGAAGACAAATTAAAGATACCACTGCTCAGGGCCCGTAATCGTGCCTTTTTGAGGGCTGTATTTCGTCCTCTACATCCTCGTTTATGTGAGGCCTTTTTCCTTTTAGTGTAGATGTAAGGATGACGACAGGCTCTAAGTAGCAATCTTTTTTTGTTTCCATATTGGCTGTCTGGGGCGCTGATCTAAAAAATGATGTGAGGTTGTTACTTGTTGGTCATTCCTAATCCCCGTGCAATCAGATGGTCTACCATCATAATCTTGTGAGTCCATATTGTTCAAAACATTGAACCTATTTGATGTGCTCATCTCAGGAAAAAAGACCTCTCTTCTATCCTGTGGGGAATCCAGATTACCGGCCCCTATAGGCGTTCTTAAATGAGAAGATTGATCCCTAGGAACTGATTTAGTATTGTGCCATTGTTCATTCACATGGGGTCTACGATAGTTGTATTGCTCATGGGAATTCCTTCCTCTATAATTCTGGTCATAATGACTCCTTTCACGATTTTGGTGATAATACTCTCTTTCATTTCTACCCTGCCCATAATTATTATGGGCAGAAGGTCCATAAAATGACTCACTTCGATTAATCACCTGATGCTGATTATCAAAGAATCTTTGTTGGCTATACTGATTTTGCCTATAGTCCCTATCTTGATATCTAAAATTGCTATTCCCGGTCCAGTTATTATTTTTGTTTTTATTCTTATTTTTATTTTTGTGATGGTTGACTACCAACCATCTACCCTCATCCTGGTTGGGATATGTAGGTGTATCTAATGTCATCCTCTGTTCCTCATCTATGTGGTCCTTATTATTTGTATTTTCAATCTGTGTTTTCTTTTTGTTATAAGTGTACACTTCACCCTTCAGATAATCTTCATTATCCCTAGCTAATTTACGGTTTTTTATTTCCATCAATTCTTTCTGATAAATATCAGTTTTCTGTAAGACCAACTCGTTTAGTTCCCCATATTGTTTAGTGTTTTTAAATTTATCAAGACCCAGTTGAACAATTTCTATTTCTTTTGATATTTGATCAACTAGTGTCTTGCGATACGCAATCAAAATTTTCATTAAGGTTACTGAACAAGTGGTAAGAGTTTCTTCCCATTTAACATTCAAAGACTGGTCATCTTTAAATGAACAGCTTTGAAAATCCTAAGTCCTCTAGGCACTTGGTTGGCATCAACATATTTTTGGAGCATCTCAGCATCCAACCAGTGCCTGCATTCGTCATTAATTAAATTCTCTAATTTGGAGAATAACGTATGAATGGACATGTTGTCTATGGGACCATCCTCACCAGGGGCCACCTGTGCCAATCCTACATGGGATACTAATAATAGCCTCTTATTTTGTCTTTCATTAACAGATAACATAGTTAATTTTTTTATAAAGTATTAGATTATTAAACTTTATATATTTAATAGAAGATGTAATCCCAATAATTACTATTGTTCTATCTTTACTTATCTAACACTTACTAATATATGAGGTGCGATAATTATCCTTATAAATATTAAAACTATTCTAATAATGTGATCCTAAAAAAGTTATCTATTGGATTATACCAAATTATTCTATATACCCAAAATAGTGATTAATAATATTTATCACGTACTGCAAATTCAGTGTATAAATTGTGATATGCGCCAAACTTTCGTAGGCTATTAAATTTTCTCTAAAATAGTAGTGTCTAAAATGATAATAATTCTTTAAATCTTATGTGATAAAAATCTATAAATTATAACAAAAAGTGCAAAAAACAATTGCCTATTGGTTTTCAATTCCTACCAAACAGGCCTTAGAATGGAATCTTAGCTGAATTCAGACAACCATACGTGTATATTATAATACAGATACTATCCCAATCTGCCTCACCAGTGATTAATATTACTGTGAGTACCTAAGTGTAATATATAACATATATCAAATACGTATTCGTGATAAGGGAGAAAATGTTGAAACTATAAAATCTTCATCCATATAAATAAACAAATAGTAATCACATTCAATCATCAGATCATCTATCTATCAAACGTGTATACTTAGCACAAAAAGTCCTTAGAGGTAGTGAAAGTCCGGCAGCAACCTTAGTCCGAAAGAATCGGCAAATGATAATAACAGTTCAGGGTGTCGTCCTCCTATGTAGGTGCGCTCAGGGAGCAAACAAAGATGGTAGTCGACGGCTTCCAAAATCGTAGAAACCAGGCTGCTCTTCCGATATAGACGGGGTAAGTGGTATCTGTAGCGAAGGATAGAAGGTGCCAAATAGGGTGATATCGCTACAAACAATTATAATGGCAAAGTGATAAAGAATATTACTCACAAGCCGAGCGGCACTGGATTGTGCCTTCACAAGCGGACCAGGACCTCAGCGTCGCCCGGAAGACCAACCAAGGCAAAATCCAATCGATGGTCAGGAACACGCTACCGACAGCCAATCAGGGCCCGAAGCGGCAACACACCTTCCTTTCGAAACCTACGGGTCTCTACACTCCCAGCTGGGAATAGATGATGCGCCACAGGTGCCGGGAAATTACTCCAATTCCTTGATAATAGTGAAGGAAATGGAATGGTGGATAAAGTCGTGATATTATCTGCCCCCTACTAGATCCGGTCCAGAATCGGGAGCTGCCCCTTCATGCTGCCTTGGTAGCAGCAGCGGGATTCTTGGCCTGTTTACCTTTATTCCAGGTTTGGTTAGGTCTCCAGATTGACTTGGATTGTGCAAAATTCCCCTCCTGCTTTGTGGCGGAGGAGGAAGTAGAGGGTCCACCTTTAAAGTTTAGAAAGGAACGAAAATTATTTTGTTTAGCCCTCATTTTAACAGTCTTGTCCTGAGGAAGGGCATGACCTTTACCTCCAGTAATGTCGGAAAATGATTTCCTTTAGTTCAGGCCCGAATAGGGTCTTACCTTTAAAAGGAATAGCTAAAAGTTTAGATTTTGATGACACATCAGCAGACCAAGACTTAAGCCATAACGCTCTACGCGCTAGAATGGCAAAGCCTGCATTTTTGCCGCTAATTTAGCCATTTGAAAAGCGGCATCGGTAATAAAAGAATTAGCTAGTTTGAGAGCCTTAATTCTATCCAAAATATCATCTAATGGGGTCTCAACCTTAAGAGACTCCTCTAGAGCCTCAAACCAAAAAGCTGCTGCAGTAGTAACTGGAACAATGCACGCTATAGGTTGTAGAAGAAAACCCTGATGAATAAACAATTTCTTTAAAAGACCCTCTAATTTTTTATCCATAGGATTATTGAAAGCACAACTGTCCTCAATAGGTATAGTTGTACGCTTAGCCAGGGTAGAAATAGCACCCTCCACCTTAGGGACCGTCTGCCAGGAATCCCGAATGGTGTCAGATATGGGAAACCTTTTCTTAAAAGTAGGAGGGGGAGAGAATGGAATGCCTGGTCTATCCCATTTCCCATTCCTTAGTAACAATGTCCGAAATCCTTTTAGGGACTGGAAAAACATTAGTGTAAGTAGGGACCTCTAGATATTTATCCATTTTACACAATTTCTCAGGTGATATTACAATAGAGTCGCTAAAAACTCCCGGAGTAACAGACGGAGGTGTCCGAGTCTGTTTGAGGGAAAACATTTCCTGAGTCTGAAAGTTCTCCCTCAGACAGCAATTCCCTTACCCCCAACTCAGAACACTGTGAGGGTACATCGGAGATGGCCAATAAAGCATCAGAGGGCTAAGCATTTACTCTAATACCAGACCTACTGCACTTACCCTGTAAACCTGGCAGTTTAGATAATACCTCTGTAAGGGTAGTGGACATAACTGCAGCCATATCTTGCAGGGTAAAATAATTAGACGCACTAGAAGTACTTGGCGTCGCTTGAGTGGGCGTTAAAGGTTGTGACACTTGGGGAGAATTGTATGGCATAACCTGATTCTCTTCAGACTGAGAATCATCCCTAGACATACTTTTATCACCTAAAATATGTTCTTTGCAATGTAAGGCCCTTTCAGTACATGAGGGACACATTTTAAGTGGGGGTTCCACAATGGCTTCTAAACACCACATAGAGCATTGACTTTCCTCAATGTCAGACATGTTGAACAGGCTAGTAATAACCACAAAAAGTCTTGAAAACACTTTATTTAGTAAAAAAAAACAACAATCTGAAAAAACGGTACTGCGCCGTTAACAAAGCATACAATTTTTCCAAAACTGCCTTAAAATGTAATAAATATCACAATTTTAGCATATATGTGTTTTATCTTGCCAGCTAAGATTGCACCACAAGTAAGGTAGACTTAACCCTTTATGGGAAAAACGTTATGCAAAAACGTTTATCAAAAATAATATAGCAACCCCCTGCACCTCGCCACAGCTCTGCTGTGGCGCCTACCTGCCCTCAGGGGTCTGTAATTCACACTATCTCCTTCGTTTAGGCTAAATCCTCAACTTAGGCCCACCGGAGCTGGAGCTTGCTGCCTTCATAAGCATTTCAACTGCTTATCTGAGGCGCAAAAATAGGCCCCGCTCATCTACATCGATGTCTCTCTGCCTAGTAAAAACCGCTGTAAAGCGGTCTAGAACACTAGCCATGTGGGTCTTTCATATTACCCATCTAATATATGTAAGCCATGTGAAACCCTCCAGTGCCATTGTCATGAACCAAGCCTCCAGACTAAAAAGAAAAGGTCTGTGAGGCATTCTGCTCGAAAGGGCTGTGCAGGGATTTGAACCTGTGGCTCTGTGGTTACTATTCCTGGCTTGCTTGCATGTTGAGCCACAGCCAGTTCTAGCAATAGCATGGAACTTAAAGTTGCCCCTAATAAAAACCATTTTGCCAACAAAACATTATTTTACCAGTGTCAAGCCCATAATATACAGGTTCCAGTAATACCCCTTCCATGTACAAGTAGGATTATTGCTTACCCCTTCCGTTATAGGAACTATTTCAGCTAGTTCTGAAATATCACAGTCTCTCCAGAAAAAAAAAACGGAACATACCTCAATGCTTGTAGCATGAAAAAATGTTACCCACACTGAAGCTTCTCAAGTACTCCTCAGCCATTCTGTGGGAACTTCTCTGGATCTAAGTGACAACTGCTAAGATCATCAGCCTCCAGGCAGGAATCTTCATCCATCTGCTGCCTGAGGAAAAATAGCACTCACCGGTACCATTTAAAATAAAAAAGTCTTGCTTGAAGAAAATAAAAACTATTATATTAACACCTCTTTCACTTTACCTCTTCCTATTACTTAGTATAGGCAAAGAGAATGACTGGGGGGTGGAGTCAATGGAGGAGCTATATAGTCAGCTCTGCTGTGGTGCTCTTTGCCACTTCCTGTTAGCAGGAGGATAATATCCCACAAGTAAGGATGAATCCGTGGACTCGTCGTATCTAGTAGGAAGAAATTTATTTTATAATAGGGGAAAAAATCACCTCAAGAAAAAAAGAGTTTTGGAGTGGGTGAGTGGCCAGAGGGGGGGGGGGTAGTAAAACAAATAAAATGGACTAAAAAAATCTTCTTTTAGTGCATCTCTTATTAAAATTGATAAAGTATATATAAAAGATAACAGATTTAGGATCTTATGTCAATATATGTAAAATGTACCATCACTTTAAAATATTCTTTAATTTACTATGACGAATGTTCAAAATGTCTGTTTATAGATATGTGCCCTTCGTGCACTTCAGGAGCTAACGTAGGCGGCCACAAGCCATATTTAGCTCTTTTCACTGTTTGTGAATTAATTTGTTGTGTGGGACGGTGTCAAATGCTTTGCTGAAATCTAGATATGCTATGCTCCACCCTGGTCTAATACTTTTGTCACATAATCAAAGAAGTCAATTACATTAGTCTGACATGATCGCCCTGAGGTAAAACCATGCCTCTAAATTGTTTGTCTTTATGTAAGCCATAATTCTTTCTTTTAAGAGATTTTCTATTAAAGGACAGTTTACCAAAGTTCTCACTCTTAATTTTTTCCCAATGATCCGATTCCATTTTACCTGCTGGAGTGTATTAAATTGTTTGCAAATAGCTCCATAGCCTTTATATTGGGATTTGAAATAGCTGATTTAGCCTGTAGCATCCCTACCTATACTGAAAGTTTCTATACCTAGGTATAGACTATTAAGAAACTATGTAAAAACAGCCAGCAAAATAAATTACACTCACAGTGGAAGGTGGAACAGATATAGCTCTAAAATGTTCATTTTCAATTGTTCTTTTTTAGTATTGTGCAGAGACAGAGATAAGAAAGGGAAGCATTAGAGTGATACAATAACAAAATATGATCTGTCAGCAAGCCAAGGCTATTTTTATGGGCTGTGGTTTCAAAGAGTAAATACAACTATTTATTTTGCAGAAAGAAGCATAGATTAGCAATTTCTCATACATTGTATATGCTGCAGCTGGTATAGCAAGCCATGGGGAACATATTCAGAGAAAAACATTATTACAGTGAACAATCCCTTTCATTTCCTTACTACTGAAGTTTAAGTAACTGGCCTGTAGTTACCAGATCTTTCCCAACTGCACTTTTTATGAGAAGGCACTATATTCACTATTCTCCAATAATCTGGAACAACTCCTGTCAATAGTGAATGATTAAACAGATCAGTTTATGGGGCAGTTAGCACTGATTGAAGTTCCTTTAAAACTCTTGGATGAATATTATCAGATCCCATTGATTTTTTTTACATTTATTTTTGATAATGCCAACAAAACCTCATCCTCTTTAAAAAGATTAGTGCTAAGCTCATTTCCATTTTTTGTAGAATCCCTTAATATAGACAATCTTTTGTGAATACAGAACAAAAGTACTCATTGAGACAGTCTGCAATTTACTTTTCTCCTACTATTCTACCATCAACTGTTTCTAATTGTACTATTCCAACCTTCGTTTTTCTCCTTTCACTGATATATAAAGATGGTTTTGTCCCCATGTTTTACTGGCTGTGCTATCTTCTCTTCCGCATGAGATTTAACCTTCCTAATTAACTGCTTAGTCATTTTTGTTGGAGTCTCCATATTTGCATATCATCATCTGACTGTGTGTGTCTGTAATTTTTATAAGCTGTCTTCTTTGTCTTTACAGCATGTGCTACTTCTTTCAAAAACCATATTGGTTTCCTCTTTATTTTACTTACTAATAAGTATAACAGGAAACAAGTATGTTAGGTTGTACCGCCAAGGAGCGGTCAATGCATCTATCAACACCATCTGAGTGTCCCTCGACCTCGATCCGTACCGCAGTAATTTGTGATTTAGGCACAAATCAATGAGGTCTATCTCTGGTAATCCATCTGTGGATTATTAGAAAATTTCCTGATTGAGGGACCACTCCCCCCCAAATGCAGTCTGACGACTCATGTAATCTGTTTCCCAGTTGTCCACTCCTTGGATATGAATGGCTGAGATTGTGCATTGATCTTTCCCTGCCCAGAATGCAAGCTACTTTCAGCATGGATAGAACACTACTTGTGCCTCCATGGTGGTTGATGTATGCCACTGATGTCACATTGTCCGACTGGAAACAGATAAATGAAGCTGAGTGAAGAAGCGGACATGCTCTTAAGGCATTGAAAATCGCCCTGAGTTCCAAAATCCAAAATATTGATGGGTAGTGATCTCTCCTGAGGGGACCAAATACCCTGAGTCTTTTGATAATTCCAAACTGCTCCCAAACTCGTGAGGCTGGCATCCATAGTGATTATTTCCCACTGCAGACAGCTGGAACCCATGACTACAGAAACTTGATGAGGATTTAACCACCAGTTCAGAGACTGTCTGGTGAAGTTGTGAAATGTTATTTGTTGAGATAAATCTGAATGATCCCCATTCTACTAATGAAGCATGCACAGCTGCAGTGGTCTTAGATGTAATCTTGCAAAAGGAATAAAATGGTATGCTGCCACCATGAGGCCGATCACCTCCATGAGGAAATGACCAATAATGAAGCCTAAGCCTCAAGATAGAGAAAGTGCGCTATCAAGCTAAAAGTATACACACCACATTAAAAGATATTTAAATTTATTAAATGAAATAGACAAATTACATAAAAACATCCTATTAATTGTTAGCTGCTATTTGCAAATATTTGCACGGACTACTGATTTTTTATCCAAGGGAGACGTCCCTACCGCTAACTTCTATATATGTTTTTATGTAATTTGTCTATTTCATTTAATAAATTTAAATATCTTTTAATGTGGTGTGTATACTTTTAGCTTGATAGCGCACTTTCTCTATCTTGAGGCTTAGGCTTCATTATTGGTCATTTCCTTGTGTCTGATACAAGCAGAGATTGTATCTTTAGAGTAAGTGTTTAGCAATACCATCCTTAGCGCGCACCAATCCACTTTTTTAATTTATCCGATCACCTCCATGCACTGACCTATTGATGGGGAAGGAATCTCCTGAACAACTCGACAAGCTAACTGGAGCTTGACCCTGTGCTGATCTGTCAGGAAAATAATCATGGACACTGAATCTATAACCACTCCCAAGAAACTCTTGTCTTGTCTGAGGAGTGAGGAAACTTTTGGGAACGTTGATTATCCAACCATGATCGCAAAGAAACCCAAGTAACTTCTCTGTGTGAGAAATTGCTGAAGGTAAAGATGGAGCTTGAACCAAGATATCGTCCAGGTACGGAGCTACCACTATGCCCCAAAGACGAATGACAGAAAGAAGCGTTCCCAAAACCTTGGTGAAAATTCTGGTAGCAGTAGCCAACAAAGGGAAGGGCCACAAACTGGTAACATTTGTTTTGAAAGGCAAAGCAGAGATACTGATGGTGATCCGGATGAATAGGAATGTGAAGGTACACATCCTTCAGATCTATGGAAGACATGAATTGCCCTTGAAGAACCAAGGGTAGGATTGATCTGATGATATACATCTTGAAAGATGATACTCTCAGAAACTTATGCAAAGTTTTAAAGTCTAATATTGGACAAAAGTTTTGCTCTTTTTTTTGAACAATTAATAGGTTTTAATAAAACCCTTTTTCTTGATTCTTTAATGGAACTCGTATGCTGACACCCATGTCCTCTAATTTTTTTACACACTATAGAAAGGTCACTCTCTTCTCTGACCTTTTCGAAATATGAGACAGAATAAATCTTCCTTTTGGAGATCTGGACCTGAACCCAATTCTGTACCCCTGAGAAACGATGTCTAAGACCCAAGGATCCTGAACCGACTGTTTCCAAACTTCTTGAAACAGGCTTACTCTGCCCCCTACTAAAACTGAGTCTGGATCGGGGGCCGTTACTTTATGTGGCTTTGGAATTAGAGGAAGATTTTATGTGCTGTTTGGATTTGATCCACACAGGATTCAGCTTCCAAGTATTCTTTTGCGAATCTGACTTATGGGATGCTGCAGACATCTGATTCTTGTTTTGGGGAAAGGGACGAAAAAGACCACCAGGTTTCCCCTTCTATCTAGTCTTTTTATCCAAAGGTAAAAAAGCACGCTTGCCCCCTGTTACCGTAGAAATAATGAAATCCAAACCTGGGCCAAAAAAAGTTTTACCCTTAAAGGGCCATTATACACTCATTTTTTCTTTGCATAATTGTTTTGTAGATGATGTATTTTTTTTTTTTTTTAATGTATAGTTTTGATTATTTTTAAATAACATTGCTCTGATTTTCAGACTCCTAACCAAGCCCCACAGTTTTATGTGAATACCGTCAGCTACCTTCTCCAGCTTGCTCCAGTTTGTGTAAAGGGTCTTTTCATATGCAAAAGAAGGGGGAGGGGGGAGTGTCTGATATTTTCCACTTGCAGTGGGCTTTCCAGCTACCTTTTCAACAGAGCTAAACTGACAGCTTCTAAGTAAGTTTTTAGAGAGTTTTATACTGGATTTTTATATCAACATCTGTGCATCTTATTCTTTATAGTAGTGTCTATTACATGCAGTTATTTGAAAATGAGTGTATGCTGTCCCTTTAAAGGCCAAAGTTAAAATTCTGGATTTAGAAACCATGTCCAAAAAGAGGGGGTGAGGAGTGAAGCTTAGATCAGACTCAACTTGCTTCCCCAAGTCTGATATGCTCCCAATATCAGATGTGTGAAAGTGTGCAAGGTGGGGGTGGGGAGCGCTCAAAAAGAGCTGTGAGTTGGACTGTGATTCTTAACTATTCCTTAAAATCCTTCAAATCTTCTCACAAAAATCCTAAATTAAAGTGTTAATAAATTAATCACTGTGCTAGTGTTGTTCTACAAAAGAGTGTACTCCGTGTTAAAACATATTTCCCCTAATCGGCAATTTTGTAACAATATATATTGTTTGAAACTTAGTTTAAAGTGCAGTGCGTGTATATATGTGCATTAGTAATATTCCCATCCGCAACAGATGCTACTGGTATTTATCCTATTCCTTAACACTTCTATCCGTAATGTGTAAGCACAATGTTGTGAATACAGTATTGTAAATATACTTATAAGTGAATGAAAAAAATATACAGTGGTTTAGAAAAAAACATTTACTTAAAACATGTTAAAATACAAATACAAATACTGTTGCTGAAGACAATTCATATGGTGTTCCGTATCTTTGTAATTAAAGCATATATTAGAGCATATCCATATCCTATGAAAAAGTGTAATTGTTTAAAAATAATGTTTTCCAGTGAGTTCAGATATTGTGATTCTTTAGTAATATATCTGATAGGATATTCCTAAGTTGTGGCCACAACTAGTCCATAGATTAAAAAGTCCCAATGGTAAAAACAAATTGGCTCAACTCCCCCTAACCGGACCTCCGATATCCCTTACCTCCGTGATATTTATTGTGGTGCCGTGGGTTCTGGGAAGAGTGCTTCTGTGTACAAGCCGAGTTTGTTGTTTCTCCCGTCGGCGTGCCGCCGTTTGGGTCGCTTCCGCAACTACTTCCTACCCAGGTGTGTTTGATGTCCGTCTGACGTGGTGCACGGAGGACCTATCGGGTAGCCGGATCGTGGGGGGAGTGTTCCTGTGATCCTTCTGCTGGAGCAACTCTTTTTCTGCAAACAGTTCTCTGCATTGAGTCTGCAGCTAAGGGAAGTGGCTGCAGACTCAATGCAGAGAACTGTTTGCAGAAAAAGAGTTGCTCCAGCAGAAGGATCACAGGAACACTCCCCCCACGATCCGGCTACCCGATAGGTCCTCCGTGCACCACGTCAGACGGACATCAAACACACCTGGGTAGGAAGTAGTTGCGGAAGCGACCCAAACGGCGGCACGCCGACGGGAGAAACAACAAACTCGGCTTGTACACAGAAGCACTCTTCCCAGAACCCACGGCACCACGATAAATATCACGGAGGTAAGGGATATCGGAGGTCCGGTTAGGGGGAGTCGAGCCAATTTGTTTTTACCATTGGGACTTTTTAATCTATGGACTAGTTGTGGCCACAACTTAGGAATATCCTGTCAGATATATTACTAAAGAATCACAATATCTGAACTCACTGAAAAACATTATTTTTAAACAATTACACTTTTTCATAGGATATGGATATGCTCTAATATATGCTTTAATTACAAAGATACGGAACACCATATGAATTGTCTTCAGCAACAGTATTTGTATTTGTATTTTAACATGTTTTAAGTAAATGTTTTTTTCTAAACCACTGTATATTTTTTTCATTCACTTATAAGTATATTTACAATACTGTATTCACAACATTGTGCTTACACATTACGGATAGAAGTGTTAAGGAATAGGATAAATACCAGTAGCATCTGTTGCGGATGGGAATATTACTAATGCACATATATACACGCACTGCACTTTAAACTAAGTTTCAAACAATATATATTGTTACAAAATTGCCGATTAGGGGAAATATGTTTTAACACGGAGTACACTCTTTTGTAGAACAACACTAGCACAGTGATTAATTTATTAACACTTTAATTTAGGATTTTTGTGAGAAGATTTGAAGGATTTTAAGGAATAGTTAAGAATCACAGTCCAACTCACATTTTTTTTTTGAGCGCTCCCCACCCCCACCTTAGAAACCATGTCCGCCGACCAAGACTTAAAGTCTAAACTCTTCTGGTCACAGTGCCATGATGCAGCCAGCATAAAAGTAAAATGCACAATTCCATTAAAAGAGCTCACACTGCCCCTTGTCTCTCCAGTAGTAGGGATCTAATAAACTTATAGAGCAGGCTGGCGAAATTAGGGTAAAGGAATGATGCCACCACCTAACCTCCAATGTGGTTAATGTGTACTATCCACTAAGGGTAGGATAGACTTCTTCTTGTAACACCTCTCCTTGCCTTCTCCATGACAAGGCAAAGAACTACTGGGAAGGAAGGGGAAGTAGGAGGGATATATGAAAGCTATGGTATGGTGTCTTTGCCTTCTCCTAGTGGCCGGGTGATGTAATTGCCAAGTTTAAGGATCGTGAACTGAAACAAAGTGAATTGCTGAATACTTCTAGATTCTCCTACTAAAAACATTAGTATATTTGTATGTGAAGCTGCTGCATAAAGAAATATTATGTGAAAAGAGTAAAAAATAATAATAATAAAGTAACAAGCCTCTACCTGTAAAATATATTGTGCAAACAAACAATTGTAAAATAATAGCTGATAATTCAAGTGCACAGCTTGTATACATGTGACTGGCAGATGGTGATCATGTGATACAGGGGTCAGGGAAATAAAAAGAAACTGAAATTTCTCAGAAAAATCTAATTAAATCTAATCTATTTAACATTTAAAGTATGTGTTATTGCATTGTCTTTTTTATTATGTAATCAATGATTATGCAATTCTGCTTTATTTAATGTTCCTTTAACAAAATACAGAACAGAATGTTCTTTTATAATAGCAATAATATTTTTTACACATTATGAAAATATCCTTAAAGTAACAAAAAATTCAGAATTGAACGTTTTTATGCTTAAATAGAGCTTGCATTAAATAAAAACTTCATAATTTACTTTCATTATCAAATTGTGCATTCTTTTTATCTGCACACTTTCTGAGGCACCAGCTTCTATTGAGCATGTGCAAGGGTTACAGATGAATGAGGAATTTGTCAAAACTAATATTCATTTGAAATACAAAGTAACTGTTATTTTATTATGTTTTGGTTGATTATGCAGTTCTATGAAATGAAAGAAGACTGAAATCCAAAAACAAGGGCAATCTTGTGATCAACCTGAGTTTGCTAGCAGACACATCTCAATCATCAACAACTTGGATTCTTTCTTGGTGTTAATGTGGATGCTACATTAGGTATTTAGTTAGGAGGGACAGATGATAAGAGGGAGAGCCACAGCCTGCAAGAGAGTGAGATAGGCTGAAGAAAAAGGGTGAAAAAAGAAAAAGAAAAAATGGTCCTCAATCTAGAAATGCTTAGAAAAAACTAAGGCCTGAGAGAATCCATAGAATACTCAAAGTAAGATAACTCCACTTTAGGGATTGAGGGATGTGGAGATTGTAGACAGGCACCAATTTACATTCACAAACAAAACTCATTTAGGGGAAAACATGAGTATAACTACTAAAATATAATTATAAATAAAATATCTTAAAGGGACACTGAACCCAATTTTTTTCTTTCATGATTCAGATAGAGCATGCAATTTTAAGCAACTTTCTAATTTACTCATATTATCAATTTTCTTCATTCTCTTGCTATCTTTATTTGAAAAGCAAGAATGTAAGTTTAGAAGCCGGACCATTTTTGGTTCACAACCTGGGTTGTTCTTGCTGATTGGCTGACATTTCACCACCACCACCACCAATAAAAAAGTGCTGTTCAGGGTTCTAATCCTAAAATGGGTTGGTTCCTTAGCTTAGATGCCTTCGTTTTCAAATAAAGATATTGAGAGAACGAAGAAAATTTATAATAGGAGTAAATTAGAAAGTTGCTTAAAATTTTATGCTCTATCGGAATCGTGAAAGAAAACATTTGGGTTTAGTATCCCTTTAAGATCATGAAGTCCAAATGCATTGAATTATATCAGGAGAGCAGCTCTAATTTTAGGGATGGAGCCTAGTGACTTCTTCACAACAAGGAACTATAAACACAATAACAGAAAACACAACTCTGATGCAAGACAGTATTCAATACATCTGTAACCCCTCATTCCACATGGAGGATTTGACACAGATATGTTACAAGTTGTTTTCAGGAGATAGAACCTGTTAAGGACTTTTGATGGGCTTTTACGTATTTCACTTCTAATAAATGCATTTTGTGGGTGTGTAAATTTATATTAAATGTTGTCTTTAATCGGAGTTGCTTTTTTTTTGCATTTTTAATGTGTTATTCATCAATCTTTGTGCATTATATGTCATCTTAAAGGACTATTACATACAACAGAACTGGATAATCAGCAAATGCATAATTAGAAGAAAATACAATAACACTTAGCTCTAGATTATGAGTGGAGCACAATATTGCGCTTACGCGAGCGCAATATTTGCTCTCCACTCAGTAATAATTGCGCACGAGAGCATGTTTCCATAAACTCTAATAGGAACCTAATTTGAATGCAGACAGACACGGCAATCTAAGTAGCACAGTGCAGGGGGCAAATCTTGCAGCGTTGGGCTGCAATAAATATATACAAATATATTTATGTGTTTATGTGTGTATATAAACATACAACAATATATTTATGTAAATAAGCATATACATATATATTGATAGTGAAAATACAGTCCCTCATTGACCTCCATATAAAGGCACTTTAGGTGCCCTTTTTTTTAAAAACAACCCACAACCCCTCATTTTAACCATTTATAACTGCTTTGTGCAGTTTAAAAAAAAAAAAAAAAAATCGATCATCTTCATTGTACATGTTCATGTACTGTCCTCTTTATTTTGGGGACAATTGGGATATTTTTTTTTATTGTTAACCAGAGGCACTTAGCGCAAACTGAAACCGCGAGCTTGCGGTCACATTAGTCAGCCACTTGCAATTGAGGCACATTAAGATAACGTTCCACTCGTTATCTGGCCCTCAGTATCCAATTATCAAAAAATCTCCAGTAAGGGGAGAAATCACACAAAACCTCTCTATTTATCATTATATTTTGATGTATGTGTCTCTTCTTCACATCTAGAACACTGCATAGCAAGATAAACAGCCTTTATAACATACTTTATGTGACCTTGTAGTACTACTGACAAGTCTTCTTAGATAATCTAGCCAGACCAGAAAACTTTAAAAAAAATTAGTCAGAATCTGAAATGAGAAGTACATTTTCTGATGAATTTCAAACTTAATTACATTTTTCCTGCCCCTATATCGGGCGATTTTACATATACGGTGCAGGCTTCAGCGTAACTGCGGAAACCCACGTCACCCGTAATTTTACCTTGCACATCGGGAAATCACATAAACCCCGCCGGTAGTTCATAAACTTCCGTAAGTCGGAAAAACTAGCGATGTCCAGAAATGTGCATAAATACAAATTTCTCGAGTCACCAGTGACTTACGGCACTTTAGAAACTGCGGACGCCTAAGAAAATAAAAAAAAATGTAAAATCTCCCGTAAAAGTCTAACCCACCTCCCAAAAATAGACTTGACACGTAAAACCCCTATATCCACCATCACCCCCATCGCAAAGTATCTTATAAACATATTAACCCCTAATCCGCCAAAACCCCATAACGCAATAAACCTAATAAATCTGTTAACCTCTAAACCCCAAAGCCCCCCAACGCAATTAACCTAATAAATCTATTAAATCCTAAACCGCCAAACCCCCACAACGCAAATTAACTAATTAAATTGCTAAGCCGCCTAACCTAATACCCCTCAAATTAACCGAAATTACATAAAATTTTAAAAAAACTAAATTACCAATAAAATAAAAAACCTAACATTACTTTAAAAATAAAAAAACTAAGTTTTAATGAGTCTAAAAATACAAAAAATAAAAAAGTCTACAATCATAGAAAAAAATAAACACAATTATCAAAAATAAAAAAATTAAACCTAATCCCTACACCCTAATCTAAACTAAATTATCAATAGCCCTTAAAAGGGCCTTTTGTGGGGCATTGCCCTAAGTTAAACAGCTATTTACCTGTAAAAAAAAAGTCCCCCTAACTGTAAAACCCTAACACTAACACTAAAAAAACCTAAACTACCCATTGCCCCTAAAGGGCATTTGTATGGGCATTGCCTTTAAAAATGAATTCAGCTCTTTTACAGGTGCCCATTAAATCCCTAATAAAAAAAAAAAAAAGCCTCACGGTTCCTGAAGTCCGGCGGTGAAGTCTTCTTCCAAGCAGCCGATATCTTCTTCCAAGCGGGGACCTCTTCTTTCTTCATCCAGGAGCAAGCCGGCACGGAGATGACCGCAGAACTGAAGACCGGCGACCAAGGAGCCATGGAGCGTGGAGGATCCTCTTTGTACGATCACCACTGTACACTGACTATTGAATGCAAGGTATGCGTTTAAATATGGCATACCTTGCATTCCAATTAGCTGAAAAAATTCAAATCAGCCAAAAGGATGAGAGCTACTCAAATCCTATTGGCTAATTTGAATTAGTCAATAGGATTTCAGTAGCTCAAATCCTATTGGTTAATTCAAATAAGCTGCGAGACAGCAGGACGGAGCCTGGACCAGGATATCGTTCAGATAAGGAGCCACTGCAATACCTCTGGCTCTTGCCACCGCGAGCAGTGCTCCCAGAACCTTTGTAAAGACTCTTGGGGCAGTCGCCAGACCGAACGGTAGGGCCACAAACTGGAAGTGTTGGTCCAGAAATGCGAATCTTAGGAACCTGAAGTGATCCCTGTGGATTGGTACATGAAGGTAAGCATCCTTCAAATCTATTGTCGTCATGAATTGTCCCTCTTGAACTAGGGGGCAGAATCGACCTGATCGTCTCTATTTTGAACGATAGGACTGACAGAAACTTGTTTAGACACTTTAGTTCCATGAATTGGGCGAAACGTGCCCTCCTTCTTTGGGACCAAGAAAAGGTTTGAATAATACCCCAGACCTCTTTCTGCTAGAGGGACTGGAACGATTACACAGAGAGAGGAGAGATCCCTCACGCATCCTAGGAAGGCGTCTCTCTTCTCTGGACTTGATGATAGGTTTGACAGGACAAGAGTCTTGAATCCTATTCTGTAACCCTGGGCTATGACCTCCAGAACCCAAGGGTCTTGAACGTCTTATCCAGGCCTCCGCAAAAATAGATAGTCTGCCCCCTACGCGGTAGAGAGACGGATCGGGGCTGCCCCTTCATGACGATTTTGTCTTGGCGGACTTCTTGCTCTGTTTGGTTTTGTTCCAAGAGTGAGCTGGTTTCCAAAATCCCTTGGACTGCTCCGGTGTCGCGGCAGGCTGCTGGCGTTGAGACTTGTCTGACCGAAAGGGACGAAAAGTAGACCCCTAAAGCTTATTCTTCATATCCTGTGGCATGAAAGCACTCTTGCCACCAGTGACCGTGGATATGATAGAGTCCAGGCCTGGACCAAAAAGAACCTTCCCTTTAAACGGGAGGGAAAGTAATCTAGACTTGGAAGTCATGTCTGCAGACCACGACTTTTACTACAGAGCCCTATGGGCTAGAACAGAAAAACCTGATGTCTTGGCATTCAGGCGAATAATCTGCATATTTGCATCACAGATGAATGAATTAGCTACCCTTAAGGCCTTACGTTCCTGTATCTCCTCGAGGGGAGTCTCCACCTCGACCATAGCAGACAGAGCGTCACACCAATAAGTAGCAGCTCCAGCCACCACAGCGACTGCCACTGCCGGTTGAAAAACGAACCCCGTGAGTTGGAACATCTTTCTCAACATGGACTCCAATTTTTTATCCATGGGCTCCTTGAACGAAGAGCTATCTTCGAGCGGGATAGTTGTTCACTTAGCGAGCGTGGAGATAGCACCATCCACCTTAGGAATGGCCCCCCACAGCTCAAGCTGCAAGTCCGGAACGGGGAATAGCTTTTTAAAAGAAGTAGAGGGGGAAAAGGACGAACCAAGTTTCTCCCATTCATTCTTAATAATATTAGCCATTTTAATGGGGACTGGGAGAGTCTGAGGCACCACCCTGTCCTCGTAAACCCTATCTAGCTTAGGGGTCGAAGGTTCCTCCAGCAGTTTCGGTTCAGGAACCTCCAACGTAGCAAGCACTTCTTTCAGCAGAAAGCGCAAATGCTCCATCTTAAATTTAAAATCGGGCTCCTCCGCAGACAGAGGTCTAGAAGTCGCCGATTCCGACCCAGAAAAAACGTCCTCAGAAGAGTCGGAGTCGTCTTCATTCGTGGATAATCTGTCAGAGACATCCAGCGGAGTAGATGACCCCTGGGACGGATAGCTATGTATCACCTTTCACTTGCGCTTAGCAGTGCATGGTAAGGCATTGAAGGACGCAGAAACCGCTGTTTGTAACTGATCAGCGAAATCAGGCGGCCAGGATTAGTAGTGCCCTGGGGAGCTGCATGTGTAATTGGAGATGAATGTAGGGAACGTACCTCGCGAGACGGAGAACCCTCAGAGGTGGACGGCTCAGTTGTACTAAATATCTTATTCTTTTTAGATATTGCAATTTTATCAAAGCATGTGGAACAAAGATGAGCAGGCGGATCAACCGGAACCTCCTCACAATAGACACAGTTATTAGGTTTAATTAAAGAGGGAGTACCCTCTAACATATCAGAGTCCTCCATAGCTTTAGCTAGATAGAAAGAAATTAAATGGCACCTTTATATCCCAATGGCCGGGGCACTCACCACCTCCTATGACCCAGACCACAGAGAAACCGCTTCGTCTCCTACAACCGCCGGTCAAGAAAGAGGAAGTAAAAGAGGCCACACCCGGTCACATGGAGAGCCATGCAGAAACACCCCTGCACTAGAGAGAAAATGCGCCAAAAAAGGCCTGCGTCGCTCTCTCTTTAAGAAAACGGACTGTTCACACACTGACAGAGCCTCATCTCCCACATGTCGCAGCATTAAACACAATAAATAAATAATATTATGCACAAATCCCCCCCTGTTCAATAACCCCCTTTCCGAGGGTATTACCCTTGATTCTATACAGATAAAAGAAGACACAATGTGACCCTGTCTTCTTACACTACATATGTGTATAAATGAAACAATCTTACCAGAATCTATGACTTGGAACAGGAACACAGCCTTTCAAGTGTGACAAGGTAGTAGCATCGCTCCTGACATGGACTTGAGCAGAAAAGCAGGCAGCGAAACTCATTAACGCTGATTGCTTATGGAGATGTTAATCTGAGGCGGGATGGTTTTGCAGAAAGATTCTCCCTGCATCTCCGGACTCTAACATTCATCCATGCTCTCACTGAGAGGCTGACAGGACTACTTAAAACTCCAGTCCTATTTCAAAGAGTACTACCCTCCATAAGAGACTACTCCGAATCTTCCGACACTTCTCTACCAACCTTATGTGATGAAAGGCAAAGAATGACTGGGGGATGAGGGGAGTGGGGGAGGTATTTAAGCCTTTGGCTGGGGTGTCTTTGCCTCCTCCTGGTGGCCAGGTTCTTAATTCCCACAAGTAATGAATGAAGCAGTAGACTCTCCTCCCATTAAGATGGGAAGGACCTTTTAAGGGCTATTGGTAGTTTAGTTTAGATTAGGGGGTGTTTTTATTTTGGGGGTGCTTTTTAATTTTCTAAGGGATTAGGTTTAATTTTTTTATTTTTGATAATTGTGGGGGGGTTCTGTGCTTGTAGACTTTTTTATTTTTTGTAATTTTAGATTAAATTAAATTTAGTCTTTTATTTTTAAAGTAATGTTATGTTTTTTATTTTAATTTAGTATTTTTTAATTTAATGTAATTGGGGTTAATTTAGGGGGTGTTAGGTTAGGGGGCTTAGTTCATATGCCGCGCCGTATATGTGATAGCAAAACCGGACTAAAATATGTATTTACTGTGAACTCAGCTGGTGCCTCAGAAAGTTAACATATAAAAAGATTGTGCAAAGTTTGATAAAGGAAGCAAATTAAAAAGTTTTTTTTTTTAAATCGCATGCTCTGTCTAAATCATGAAAGTTTAATTTTGACTCTTTGTCCCTTTAAAAGAAAATTAAACACTAAATACATTTTATAAGCATGGTGTTGAGGTTATTCCCCGCATCCATCAAGTCGTGCATGCAGACATGTTGAAATGTAGCATTCAATGCAGTAACTTTCCTTCAGATACCTGAGGTAAAACCTTGGTTTCAAAATGGAGGCACTCATAATTAGAAGGAGGTGCATAAAATGTATTTAGTGTTAAATGTCCCTTTCAATGATGAACTGAACACCCCAACACAGGCTAAAGTGATTATACCTGATTTGGCTTAGATGTTGAGTTCAAGACCAACAAGCAAAAAAAACACACAAAAAAACAGCTTGAGTGTCTATAGCAGAGGGGGTTAAACTACTCATCTGAGTTGTGGGCCATTTTCCATACAACTCACGCTGGCCGCTCGCTACCTACATATCTTGACATTGCTATGTTTGTTGTTTGAGAATTGTATTGAGTGTCTTTTAATGTTATATTCTCTGGCAACACTAATCAATTCTTTGCAAATACCCCTGGTCTATAGTAGATGTCACAGTCCAGAGAGCGTCATGATCCGTTGCTGGGGACCGGAGCGGCAGCCTGGCAAATGGTACTCAGGAACAGTCCGAAGTGACTGGTTCCCGAGTGAGCTCCCTCTTAGTAATCACCCCAACCTATGTCCATCAAAGGTATGATAAGTCCACAGAAAAGCGGAGCTCTGGAGCAAAGGGCTTCTGGAGCGACCTAGGTTAAAGTCCAGCGGGAATCTCTAGCGATCCCAGCCGGCGAATAATTCCATAAGATCCTGGCTGAGACTCAGCAAGGCCATAAAGGGGGTAAAGCGGTGTAGCGATCAGCTCTTTCAGGGCAAAGTTCAATTACTGCAACAAACTAAAGGAGTCTGGCAGAAAGCATAATAATCCAAAAAGGGGAAGGGGTTGCCCTGGCAGCCTGGTATCCTTGACAGTCATAATATACTGCTTGTACCTAAAGCTTGTGATAATAATACATTTAGCAATAATTTTATATGACAAAGAAAGAAAATCATGAGAAAGACACCAAGACTTAAGGACAACAAAAACAACTGCTTATGGTATCTGACTTTGGGCATAAACTCCAAATCTCGAGAAGTTACACAGTTTGAGGTCTGTTCCAGTCTACCACAAGTCTTGTGCAAAGTGTACTATATGGCTTTTTTGTGGAGTTTTCAACATCAAACCCATTCTGGTCACCAAAAAAAAAAAAACTCCACAATAACCCACATATCATAAGCTTTCCAAACACATTTCCAGCCTGATGACAAACCCTTAATTTTCCAAGGAAACAATTCAAAAATGCATTCAGCCCATCAGACAATACTTTAACAGTAGCATTTTATAACCCAATTTTTGCCTATTTTGAGCAAATATTTTGGCTATTTGCATGACTTTTTTTTCAATGTTCTTGGACATGCTTAGCTCAGAATTGAAATGCCATATTTGTTTTCTGGTTTAAAAAAAGCCCCAGAATTTATACTTACAAATACATTTCTTTCGGGATGAGGAGAGTCCATAGGTGTCCATAACATGTGGGATATACTTCCCGCCACCAGGTGGAGGTCAAGAACCCTCACAAGAGCTTTCAATCCTTCCCAACTCAACTCTCTCTCTAGTTAAGGTATAGCCCAGCAGAGGAGAGAGTTAGAAAAATGTAAGGAAAGACAGAAAACAGGGTTAGGTGCAAATAAGAACAGTCGATCTTTAGATTCAACTAAAATAGGGTGGGTCCTATGGACTCTCCTCATCCCGAAAGAAAGAAATGTATTGCTAAGTATGAATTCTGTTTTCTTTCTTATGATTAGGATACTCCATAGGTGTCCACAACATATGGGATACAATACCCAAGCTGAGAGTCCATGTTAAGGACGGATGGGACAAATAAACAGCAGTTCCTATTTGATGGACACTGCAGCCTGAAGGACTTTCCAGCCAAAAGCAGCTTCTGAAGAAGCATAAACATCAAAATGGTAACATTTAGAAAAGGTATGAAGAGAAGACCAAGTTGCTGCCTTGCAAATCTGTTCCAAGGAAGCCTCATTCTTGAAGGCCCAAGAGGTAGATACCCACAACCAAGTACGCTTTACCTATTGTCTGCTTCAGCCATGATGCTAAAGTCACTGCCATAGCCTTTAGACCCTTCCTGATACCTGAAACGTGGACAAACAAGCTAGAGGTCTGTCTAAAATCTTTAGTAGCATGAAGATAAAATTTTAAGGCCCTAAAAACATTCAAATTGTTTAGTAAACGTTCCTTAGAATTAGAAGGATTTAGACACAAGGAAGGAACATCAATTTCCTGGTTAATGTTCTCAGACGATACAACCTTACAGAGAAAAAAATCATATTTAGTTCTAAGAACTGCTTTATCCTGATGAAAAAACAAAAAGGGGGATCAGAAGAAAAGGATGATAGTTCAGAAACTCGTCTAACTGAAGAGATGGCTAGACGAAAAAGAGCATTCCAACAACTCGAGGTCCAAATTATGCATAGGTTCAAAGGGAGGACCTTGCAAAACAGATAGAACCAGATAAAGATTCCAAGGAGGAGAAATAGGTCTAATAACAGTGTGAATTCTCAACAAGGCAACTTAGCCAAATCTTTATGAAACAAAATAAACAAGGCCGAAATCTGACCCTCTAAAGGGCTAGCCAATAAACCTTTCTCCAGACCATCCTGGAGAAACTGAAGTATTTGAAATGATTTCAAAGAAAAACCTCTAGAATAGCCCCAAAGAAAATATGATTTCAAAATGTTATGGTAAATCTTCTGTGTGACCATTTTCCTGGCTTGCTGAAGAGTGAGATAGGTGTTCAACCTCCACGTCATAAAATTCAGAGATCTGAAATCCTGATTATATAATGGACCTTGAGACAGTAGATCTTTGCTGAGAGGAAGAGTCCAAGGTGGGGAGGATGACATCTAGATGAGATCCGCGTACCAAGTTCTGCATGACCATGCTAGAGCAATGAGAATTACTGTAACCAATTCCTGTTTGATTCTCGCAATGACTCTCGGAAGAACAACAAACGGGGAAAATAGATAAGCCAGTTGAAAGTTCCAAGGATAGACTAGAGCATCTATCATTTGAGCTCTTGGATCTCTGGACCTTGTGCAATAAACAGGAAGTTTGCGGTTCAGCTTGGATGCCATAAGGTCTACTTCTGGAAGACCCCATCTCAGGACTAACTGAAAATGTCCTGATGAAGAGACCATTTTCCTGGATGTACTGACTGATGGCTTAAGTAATCTGTTTCCCAGTTGTTCACTCCTGGAATGTGAATAGCCAATCGAGTGCAGTGGTTTTCCTCTGACCAATACAGAATGTGAGAAACTTCTTGCAGGGCAAGGGGACTCCGAGTCCCTCCGTGATTATTGATATATGCTACAGTCGTGACGTTGTCTGACTCAAAACAAATTATTTTTTTCTGTCTGAGAATGGGCGAAGAATGTAGAGCGCAAAGGATCTCACAAAGTTCTAGAATGTTAATAGGTAACCTCGCCTCCTGAGGAGACCACACTCCCTGCGCCTTCCAGTACTCACAAACAGAGCCCCAACCTATTAGAATTGCGTCTGTAGTGACCACGGTCCAGGTAGGCAGAAAAAATGAGGCTCCAAGTTTCAAAAAAGGACTGTCACTCCACCATAAGAGAGATCTTTTGACTGATGAACTGAGCTCTATTTGCTGCTCCAGATGAAAGCAATCCTTTCACCACTGATGAAGCATGGACAACTGACGGGGACACAGATGAAAACGAGCAAAAGGTGCTGTGTCTGATACCACTACCATAAGACCCACTACTCCCATGCACTACAGATCCGTGCTACAGATGGAGAATGAGCCACCTGTAAAGAACAACAGGCCTTCTGAAGTGTGTCTTTGCGAGTCTCCATGAGAAACAAGCGCATTTGAACAGTATCTATTATCACACCCAGAAAGACTAAACTTGTAGCTGGGGATAAAGAACTCTTAGAAACATTGATGTTCCATCCATGATCCTGAAGGAAGGAATTTACCTTCTGGTTACGAGAGGATGCTAGAGAAAAGGATGGAGCTTTGATCAAGATGTTGTCAAAATAGGAAGCAATGGAGATTCCCTGTGTTCTGATCAACGCTAACAGAGCCTCTAAGACCTTCGTGAAGATGCGAGGGGCAGTGGCTAAACCAAAAGGTAGAGCCACAAATTGATAATACTTGTTGAGAAACACAAATCTTAGAAACTGGAAATGGTCTTTGTGAATTGGGATGTGTAGATAAGCATCCTTCAAATCTATGGTTGTCTTAAATTGACCATCTTGAACCAGGGGCAAAATGGTATAGATTGTCTCCATCATGAATGAAGGAAATCAGACAAATTTGTTCAGGGCCTTTAGGCCTAGAATGGGACAGTAGGTGTCCTTCTACTTTGGAACAATACAGATGTTGGAATAGAAACCTCTTCCCTGTTGAGAGGCTGGGACAGGTTGTATTACTCCCAGATTCGCTAAATCCTGAACACATTGCATAAAGGCAGCTGCCTTTTGAGGATCCTTTGGAACGGGAGACAGATAAAACTGTTCACAAGGAGGACTGGTGCAAAATCCAATGCGGTAACTTGGAAAATAATGTTGAGGACCCAGGGATTCTGAACTGATTTGCACCAGGCCTTCTAATATTGAATCAATCTGGCCCTACCAGAGAATAATTTGGACAGGGGGCCATACCTTCATGCAGATTTTTGATAGGAGTTGGGCTTTTTGGTCTGTTTATTCTTAGACCAGGAAGGTCCTGGCTTCCATGAAGGTTTGGAGGAATTAGACTTCTGATTGGAAGAGGACTTCTGATCTCTGGCAGAGTGAAAGGAACGAAAAAGATTAGTTTGCTTATATCTTCCCTTAGACTTCTTGTCCTGAGGAATAAAAATTCCTTTACCTCCAGTAACAGTTTTAATGATAGAGCCTTACTCTGATCCAAAAAGCAATTTACCCTCAAGGGAATTGACAAAAGTCTATTCTTATAGACCATAACAGGTGTTCAGGATTTAAGCCATAAAGCTCTTCTTAGCAGAACAGCAATGGACATATTTGTAACATCAATTTTTAATTATTTCAAAAACTGCATTTCACATGAAATCATTAGACATCTTAAGGACCTTAATGCAGTTACGAATATCCTCAGATGACTGTTCTGGAAGCATCTGAGAAAGAGAATTGCACCAAAAGGATGCTGCAGCGGCCACACAAGTGATTGCAACTGCTGGTCTAAGCTGAAGAGCTGATTGAGAAATATGTTTCTTTGCAAAGACTCCATGACGATAGTTGTGCATTTTGCTAGAGTGGAAATAGCTCCATCCACTTTAGGAACAACCTCCCAGGCTGTCAGATTCAGATACATCTTCTTGAACCTGTTAGGAGGAGTATAAGATATGCCTGATTTCTTCCATTATTTAGCAATATAGTCTGTAACCAAGTTTGGAGCTTCAAACGATTTAGTAACTTTTGGCGAAGCTTTGAAAAGATGATTCAACTTATTTATAGGTTTTGGCATTTCTGCATTCTGTTCTGACATTTTTAAAGTGTTCAGAACTTCCCGTAGAAGGAAACGGATATGATCCACTCTAAATCTGAAAGCGGAATCAGGCTCTGTTTCAGTTACCGGTTCAGAAAGATTTAGAAAGGAACTCATCAGAGTCAGAGATTTGTAAACTAGGTGGCAACAGAGCTAGATGCTTAGTCCCCTGTGAGTGACAGGGAGGATAAGGTGAATTTACATATATACGCTTCCTTAAGGTATTTTTAAACTTGAAAAATCAGTGTTATCCCCTTGAGTCATTTAGACAGGCATGGGTGTTAAATGTCTGCCAGGCAAACTAACAGAATTATAGCTGGGAAACTAAAAACGTGGAACACAATTAGCACATAGCTGATTAATTTGATCCACTGGAACAGTTTTGCAAAACAAACAGGGAAAATGAACAGCATTTGTTTCCTGAGCTGCATTATAATCCCTTGAGGTTCCCTCTATTGAGTCAGACATATTAATTGGGGATGTAGAAATGACTGACAAAAATTAAGAAAAAAATAGTATATATTGAAGTACAGTTTTAATGCACAATGTAGAGAACAATTGTATTAATTAAAATAATAAAAGGAATAGCCATTTAATACACCTATTTACCCATAAGGTAGAAATGAAGGCCCCAAAAATTAATCACATAAAAAAAAATGATGTTAACGTCTCCAACCCATTAAGCTGCTCTTATGAGGGTACTCTCAACCTCCTGGGCAGGGAAGGGTTAAAAATTTTAGACTAGCAGTGGAGAAAATCTCTGTAGGATGCCTCAGAGAAAAAAATCTGTAGCTTCCAGAGCAGTGGAAAAGAGGAGAAAGGGCGCCAAGGGAAGGAGGTGGAGCTAACCACCAAAACGATTTAAAGGCAACAGCCTGAAGTAAAAAAACATCAAACACTGATTTAAAAAAAATGTTGCCCAGAGGGTCCCTAATTGACTCCCATCCCAACCGATATCAAAATGAAGAGAACCGCTAACTGCATAGTGTAGTTACCAGTTTGCTTAAAGAGACAGCACCAAATTTTGAAAAAAACAGAATTTATGTTTACCTGATAAATTACTTTCTCCAACGGTGTGTCCGGTCCACGGCGTCATCCTTACTTGTGGGATATTCTCTTCCCCAACAGGAAATGGCAAAGAGCCCAGCAAAGCTGGTCACATGATCCCTCCTAGGCTCCGCCTTCCCCAGTCATTCGACCGACGTAAAGGAGGAATATTTGCATAGGAGAATTCATATAATACCGTGGTGACTGTAGTTAGAGAAATTAAATCGTCAGACCTGATTAAAAAACCAGGGCGGGCCGTGGACCGGACACACCGTTGGAGAAAGTAATTTATCAGGTAAACATAAATTCTGTTTTCTCCAACATAGGTGTGTCCGGTCCATGGCGTCATCCTTACTTGTGGGAACCAATACCAAAGCTTTAGGACACGGATGATGGGAGGGAGCAAATCAGGTCACCTAGATGGAAGGCACCACGGTTTGCAAAACCTTTCTCCCAAAAATAGCCTCAGAAGAAGCAAAAGTATCAAATTTGTAAAATTTGATAAAAGTGTGCAGTGAAGACCAAGTCGCTGCCTTACATATCTGATCAACAGAAGCCTCGTTCTTGAAGGCCCATGTGGAAGCCACAGCCCTAGTGGAATGAGCTGTGATTCTTCCAGGAGGCTGCCGTCCGGCAGTCTCATAAGCCAATCTGATGATGCTTTTAAGACAAAAAGAGAGAGAGGTAGCAGTTGCTTTTTGACCTCTCCTTTTACCAGAATAAACAACAAACAAGGAAGATGTTTGTCTGAAATCCTTTGTAGCCTCTAAATAGAATTTTAGAGCCCGAACTACATCCAAATTGTGCAACAAACGTTCCTTCTTTGAAACTGGATTCGGACACAAAGAAGGCACAACTATCTCCTGGTTAATATTTTTGTTAGAAACAACTTTCGGAAGAAAACCAGGTTTAGTACGCAAAACCACCTTATCTGCATGGAACACCAGATAAGGAGGAGAACACTGCAGAGCAGATAACTCTGAAACTCTTCTAGCAGAAGAAATTGCAACCAAAAACAAAACTTTCCAAGATAATAACTTAATATCTACGGAATGTAAGGGTTCAAACGGAACCCCTTGAAGAACTGAAAGAACTAAATTGAGACTCCAAGGAGGAGTCAAAGGTTTGTAAACAGGCTTGATTCTAACCAGAGCCTGAACAAAAGCCTGAACATCTGGCACAGCCGCCAGCTTCTTGTGAAGTAAAACAGATAAAGCAGAAATCTGTCCCTTCAAAGAACTTGCAGATAATCCTTTCTCCAAACCCTCTTGTAGAAAGGATAGAATCTTAGGAATTTTTACCCTGTTCCATGGGAATCCTTTCGATTCGCACCAACATATATATTTCTTCCATACTTTATGGTAAATTTTTCTAGTTACAGGCTTTCTAGCCTGAATAAGAGTATCAATGACAGAATCTGAGAACCCACGCTTTGATAAAATCAAGCGTTCAATCTCCAAGCAGTCAGTTGGAGTGATGCCAGATTCGGATGTTCGAACGGACCTTGAACAAGAAGGTCCTGTCTCAAAGGTAGCTTCCATGGTGGAGCCGATGACATATTCACCAGGTCTGCATACCAAGTTCTACGTGGCCACGCAGGAGCTATCAAGATCACAGAAGCCCTCTCTTGATTGATCCTGGCTACCAGCCTGGGAATGAGAGGAAACGGTGGGAACACATAAGCTAGGTTGAAGGTCCAGGGCGCTACTAGTGCATCTACTAGAGTCGCCTTGGGATCCCTGGATCTGGACCCGTAGCAAGGAACCTTGAAGTTCTGACGAGACGCCATCAGATCCATGTCTGGAATGCCCCATAATTGAGTTATTTGGGCAAAGATTTGCGGATGGAGTTCCCACTCCCCCAGATGAAATGTCTGACGACTCAGAAAATCCGCTTCCCAATTTTCCACTCCTGGGATGTGGATTGCAGACAAGTGGCAGGAGTGAAGCTCCGCCCATTGAATTACTTTGGTCACTTCTTCCATCGCCAGGGAACTCCTTGTTCCCCCCTGATGGTTGATATATGCAACAGTCGTCATGTTGTCTGATTGAAACCTTATGAATTTGGCCTTTGCTAGTTGAGGCCAAGCCTTGAGAGCATTGAATATCGCTCTCAGTTCCAGAATGTTTATCGGGAGAAGAGATTCTTCCCGAGACCATAGACCCTGAGCCTTCAGGTGTTTCCAGACCGCGCCCCAGCCCACCAGGCTGGCGTCGGTCGTTACAATGACCCACTCTGGTCTTCTGAAGCTCATCCCTTGGGACAGGTTGTCCAGGGTCAGCCACCAACGGAGTGAATCTCTGGTCCTCTGATCTACTTGGATCGTCGGGGACAAATCTGTATAATCCCCATTCCACTGTCTGAGCATGCACAGTTGTAATGGTCTTAGATGAATTCGCGCAAAAGGAACTATGTCCATTGCCGCAACCATCAAACCTATTACTTCCATGTACTGCGCTATGGAAGGAAGAAGAACAGAATGAAGTACTTGACAAGAGCTTAGAAGTTTTGATTTTCTGGCTTCTGTCAGAAAAATCTTCATTTCCAAGGAGTCTATTATTGTTCCCAAGAAGGGAACTCTTGTTGACGGGAATAGAGAACTTTTTTCTACATTCACTTTCCACCCGTGAGATCTGAGAAAGGCTAGGACAATGTCCGTATGAGCCTTTGCTTGTGGTAGAGACGACGCTTGAATCAGTATGTCGTCCAAGTAGGGTACTACTGCAATGCCCCTTGGCCTTAGCACCGCTAGAAGGGACCCTAGTACCTTTGTGAAAATTCTTGGAGCAGTGGCTAGTCCGAATGGAAGTGCCACAAACTGGTTATGCTTGTCCAGAAAGGCAAATCTTAGGAACCGATGATGTTCCTTGTGGATAGGAATATGTAGATACGCATCCTTTAAATCCACCGTGGTCATGAATTGACCTTCCTGGATGGTAGGAAGAATTGTCCGAATGGTTTCCATCTTGAACGATGGGACCTTGAGAAATTTGTTTAGGATCTTGAGATCCAAAATTGGCCTGAATGTTCCCTCTTTTTTGGGAACTATGAACAGGTTGGAGTAAAACCCCATCCCTTGTTCTCCTAATGGAACAGGATGAATCACTCCCATTTTTAACAGGTCTTCTACACAATGTAAGAATGCCTGTCTTTTTATTTGGTCTGAAGACAATTGAGACCTGTGGAACCTTACCCTCTTGCTTAGAGGATGTAGAATTTGAGGCTGGTCCGTTTCTGCGAAAGGGACGAAAATTTGTTTTATTTTTAGCCTTAAAAGACCTATCCTGAGGAAGGGCGTGGCCCTTTCCCCCAGTGATGTCTGAAATAATCTCTTTCAAGTCAGGGCCAAACAGCGTTTTCCCCTTGAAAGGGATGTTAAGCAATCTGTTCTTGGAGGACACATCCGCTGACCAAGACTTCAGCCAAAGCGCTCTGCGCGCCACAATAGCAAAACCTGAATTTTTCGCCGCTAATCTAGCTAATTGCAAAGTGGCGTCTAAGGTAAAAGAGTTAGCCAACTTAAGTGCTTGAACTCTGTCCATAACCTCCTCATAAGAGGATGCTTGATTGAGCGACTTTTCTAGTTCCTCGAACCAGAAACACGCTGCTGTAGTGACAGGAACAATGCATGAAATTGGTTGTAGAAGGTAACCTTGCTGAACAAACATCTTTTTAAGCAAACCCTCTAATTTTTTATCCATAGGATCTTTGAAAGCACAACTATCTTCTATAGGGATAGTGGTGCGTTTGTTTAGAGTAGAAACCGCCCCCTCGACCTTGGGGACTGTCTGCCATAAGTCCTTCCTGGGGTCGACCATAGGAAATAATTTCTTAAATATAGGGGGAGGGACAAAAGGTATGCCGGGCCTTTCCCATTCTTTATTTACAATGTCCGCCACCCGCTTGGGTATAGGAAAAGCTTCGGGGGGCACCGGGACCTCTAGGAACCTGTCCATCTTACATAATTTCTCTGGAATTACCAAATTGTCACAATCATCCAGAGTAGATAACACCTCCTTAAGCAGAGCGCGGAGATGTTCCAATTTAAATTTAAATGTAATAACGTCAGGTTCAGCTTGTTGAGAAATTTTTCCTGAATCTGAAATTTCTCCCTCAGACAAAACCTCCCTAGCCCCTTCAGACTGGTGTAAGGGCATGTCAGAACCATTATCATCAGCGTCCTCATGCTCTTCAGTATCTAAAACAGAGCAGTCGCGCTTTCGCTGATAAGTGGGCATCTTGGCTAAAATGTTTTTAATAGAATTATCCATTACAGCCGTTAATTGTTGCATAGTAAGGAGGATTGGCGCACTAGATTCACTAGGGACCTCCTGAGTGGGCAAGACTGGTGTAGACATAGAAGGAGATGATGCAGTACCATGCTTACTCCCCTCACTTAAGGAATCATTTTGGGCAACATTATTATCAGTGGCATCATTGTCCCTACTTTGTTTGTCACATTCATCACATATATTTAAATGGAGAGGAACCTTGGCTTCCGAACATACAGAACATCGTCTATCTGATAGTTCAGACATGTTAATAGGCATAAACTTGATAACAAAACACAAAAAACGTTTTAAAATAAAACCGTTACTGTCTCTTTAAATTTTAAACTGAACACACTTTTTTACTGAATATACGCAAAAGTATGAAGGAAATGTTCAAAATTCACCAAAATTTCACCACAGTGTCATAAAGCCTTAAAAGGATTGCACACCAAATTTGAAAGCTTTAACTCTTAAAATAACGGAACCGGAGCCGTTTTTACATTTAACCCCTATACAGTCCCTGGTATCTGCTTTGCTGAGACCCAACCAAGCCCAGAGGGGAATACGATACCAAATGACGCCTTCAATAAGCTTTTTCAGTGGATCCGAGCTCCTCACACATGCATCTGCATGCCTTGCTTCTCAAAAATAACTGCGCATTAGTGGCGCGAAAATGAGGCTCTGCCTATGACTAGAAAAGGCCCCCAGTGAAAAAGGTGTCCAATACAGTGCCTGCCGTTTTTTTAATAAAATTCCCAAGATTAAAATAACTCTCCAAAGTTATAAACCATTAAATATGCTTATAAAGTAATCGTTTTGGCCCAGAAAAATGTCTACCAGTCTTTAAAGCCCTTGTGAAGCCCTTTTATTCTTATATTGAAAATTAAGAAAATGGCTTACCGGATCCCATAGGGAAAATGACAGCTTCCAGCATTACCAAGTCTTGTTAGAAATGTGTCATACCTCAAGCAGCCAAAGTCTGCTCACTGTTTCCCCCAACTGAAGTTAATTCCTCTCAACAGTCCTGTGTGGAAACAGCCATCGATTTTAGTAACGGTTGCTAAAATCATTTTCCTCTTACAAACAGAAATCTTCATCTCTTTTCTGTTTCAGAGTAAATAGTACATACCAGCACTATTTTAAAATAACAAACTCTTGATAGAAGAATAAAAACTACATTTAAACACCAAAAAACTCTAAGCCATCTCCGTGGAGATGTTGCCTGTGCAACGGCAAAGAGAATGACTGGGGAAGGCGGAGCCTAGGAGGGATCATGTGACCAGCTTTGCTGGGCTCTTTGCCATTTCCTGTTGGGGAAGAGAATATCCCACAAGTAAGGATGACGCCGTGGACCGGACACACCTATGTTGGAGAAAAGGGTTATATTTTTTGAGGGAAAAAAGATAAAAGAGCTGCAAAGGGGAATCTAGAGAATAATATGAGGAAATTTGGAGCCTAGATTCCTAAATTTTAGTTTTTAAGCACATAGGTAAAGCACCAAGTGAAAGGGCTGAAATCCCTAAACTATGTAGTACCTATTAAATAGAGTAATAGTGATAGTTATTGGGCCCTATGTGGTGTGTGACTCACTTAACTTGACTGCAGAAACCCTTCCACTGATCTTACCAGCTTGGTGAGGCCTTTCTCCCTTACAGAATGCTGATGCAGTAGAGAACCCATCCAGTGCAAGTAAAGATACTGCAGAGCATATTAGGGGATATACCTGTCCCTTCTTTGGTGGAGGCTGAGGGACAGGGTCCCTGTGATGCCAAAGGGCAGTTATGGCTGAGAGAATAACCCGTGAGGGTACTGACATACCATAAAAGAGGTATTCCTTTTCCCCTATTACACTCACTACACTGGAAGAGGGGTACAGGGTCTCAAGTCATGAGCTCCCAATAATTTAGAAAATAAAATCTTGATTGCAAAGCACCTTACTCAACCTCTCACCTTGGAGGCCAAGAACTAACTGGTAGGCGTGATTGAAAGCTCTTGTGAGGGTTCTTGACCTCCACCTGGTGGCGGGAAGTATATCCCACATGTTATGGACACCTATGGATTCTCCTCATCTTACAAAAGAAAAAGTTATAATATCACATGCTTTCACAATTCAGATAGAGCATGCAATTTCAAACAACTATCAAGTTTACTTCTATTATCTAATGTACTTTGTTCTTTTGATATCCTTTATAGAAAGGCATACCTAGGTAGGCTATCTGTTGACCAGATGTATTTAGCTAGCTCCCAGTAGTGCATGGGCAATTAATAATTTAATTTTGTTTAATATCCAAATTCTTCATTGCAATCATAAATGAACATCATGAATTTTAGTTTTGCAAACATTTAATAAGGGACAGTAAAGTCAAAAGGAAACTTTCATGATTCAGATAGAACATGTGAATTGAAACAACTTTTCAATTTACTTCTTTTATAAATTTTGCTTTGTTATCCTTTGATCGGTAGGAGTGTGCACACTTTTAGCAGTCTATGCTATAAACAATGTTGCAAATACTGCAGCCAGATGGCTAAAGACATGTGCATGCTCCTGAGCTCACCTAGGATTACTTTTTAATAAAGGATACCAAGCAAAATTGATCATATAAGTAAATTAGAAAGTCATGCTCTTCTCAGTCCATTTTAGTTTAATTATGACTTTACTGTCCCTTTAATATTAGCACTCAATACCAAGTTGAAAACATTTTAAGAAAATATATATTTTTAGTTGGGATATATTGTAAGGCTTGTGTCAAATGATTTGAGATTTTTATACATATATACACACTAGATAATACATTTATATAGTAAAGTCTGGATCACAACTAATATACATTTTTGATGAATAAATATCATAAGTAACATTTGTATCTCTACTTCAGTAATAAACAAAGTAAAAGACACAAAAGCGCACTCTAGTGTAGTACTGCAGTGCATTTCATGTTTGATTTATAGGTTCTTCTAAAGTAACATTTTATTAATGCTGTTACAAAAATGGTCACTGGTAACTCTGAGTTCAACTCCCATGCTGCATTGCAACTACTGAGCACTCAGCTGGTGAGCCAATCAGGAGCAGAAAAAGCTATTGCCAGCTTGTCCTGTTTATAAACCGCTCTGGTGTGTGTGTGTGTGTGGCATACAAGAGTAACTGTGTTTAACCCCTAAACTAATTAAAAAATTATAATGCTTTAATAATTTAGAACATGTTCTTATGCATTCAAATGTCCCTTTAATATGTCCCATTTGCTGTATACCCTTGTGCATTGAATATAAATGTTTAGAAGGTAATTTCCCTTTAAAAATAAAATGTGTTTTTCCTAACAAAACACACTGAGCATATGCCTTGTGCATCTTGTTACCCAGTTTGTAATGTTTTACACGCACATACATATTTATAACACTTTTTTTAATTCTCTGAGGTTGCATTACTGCATTATAGTTACAGTGTCTTAATGGCAAATTAATTAAAATGCAGCTTATGAAAGAACACAAATTAAAATCCTTAGTACTTTCATAGAATTGGGTTATTTAATACTTAGTGTTATCTTCTTTACTTTATACTTGTTGATACAAATGAACTTACATCATGCTACTTTGACATGGAACACTTAATCTATCTAGATAAGGTCCATGAATTAACTTACATCATACTATTTTCACTTAGAACACTAAGTCTAACTAGATATGGTTTTAAGAATTGATACATGGAAATATAAGTTTGAGTATTCAATAGTGTCCAGAACTGGGGAACTACTTATTGAAAGGTACCGTAATATGGGCTAGATAACAAGTGGTGCGTTAAAGTTAGCAATATTGTGCCCACGTTAACTTGTGCGTTCATTCAAGCACAAACTAATTTAATGCACGTTGGGTAAGAGTCACCAAAAATGTTGTGTAAAGTCTAAGACCTGAAAAATATGTGCACCAAACACAACATAAATACATTAAAATAAACAGTTATTTGATTTCAAAGGGCTATTTTATATATATATATATATATATATATATATATATATATATATATATATAAACAATTAGAGAGCATTCACACTTTGTAGGTCAGCTTGCCAGGGTGCATGCAAAAATTGAATAGTAATGAACAAATGGCTTGCACTCACTGGTCCTTTTAATTATGTGCCTTTATTTGTGACGTTTCGGGGACCGTATCCCCTTCCTCAGACAAAGGATCACAGTGAAATACATTCATTTATAAGAACAAACAACCAATGAAACACAAACCCCACCCCCTGAATGAAAAAACCTGTCAAATGGTTGTCATAGCAACTACAATAAACAAATTACACACCCACAAAGCTCACCCAATTGACAGGCGAGACACAACACGTGACACCTAACATAAGGATAACAATATTTCTCATAGGTACAGAATGTAAAAAACGCATATAAGCTTGGAATTAAGTACATTAGCATCAACTCACTCTAAAAGCAGCAAACTTACCACTCGCACAACACGCAGATACACAGAAATACAGAGGCTATTTAGAACCACTATTTGCAACAGAGCACTATTTAAGAGCAAGGGGACCGAACACACAATGTAACTCAACCTACATTCAAATATGCAATTCGGTTCATACTTATGTCACAACCTGCCACTGTAACTCTAAAAGCCATAGGTCAGTGTGTGTTAACTGCAAAGCGCATAGTGAACTGCACAGAGGCAGCGTGTATCCAGAGGAGGCGGCGCCAATTGCATCATCACGTGCGTCAGCTGAGTACACAAACGAACAGCTGTTACATCGGATCACATGCTGTCACTGGGATGCACGGAGAGAATTGTGGTTGAAACATAACAAATGTGATAAGTTCAGATGAAAACACTTTACCATTAAACACCTAAACCAAGGACCTAACAAGGATGATTAAGCATATAACTGAATAACTAAATAATCAGTTGGAAGCAACAACGTGCAAACGACTATCATTAGGGGCGTAAAATCGTATAAACACTGCATGGTATAGAGGTATAAAGATACGAACATGTATACTTCCATACTTATGTAGGACAGAAGAAATATGTCAAACGTGCATAAGAATACATAAAAATTCTATACATGAAAAATTTTACATAAACAGATCATATAGATACCAGGGCATCATGGGGCACACATAGGGCACCCTAAAGGGAGTGACTAAACCAATAGGAAACTTAATTAACCATACCGCCACATTATAGTGCATATTGCATCAAAGGCACAAAATAGTCAGTAAAGGGACAATAAAGAGGACGATAGAAGCACCCACAGAACATGAATGTATGCTACCAGACACAATGGCTTATGTTGCAATAATTAACAAGCTACATTAAGTTAATAGACAATCGGAGCATAATGGCTCGCGGACTCTCAAGAAACAGGATCTGCTGGACAAACTCATTAAAGAAAACAATGCCAATCGAGCATGGAATTTAATCCGTGTGACTGCATAGTGTTCAATCGATATGTCCATTTTGCTTCTATTTGAAGGAGAGTTCTGTTCCTATCTCAACCCCTTTTCAGAGGTGGGACATGGTCAATGAGGACAAAACGAAGGTCAGTTGGATTATGAACAGCCTCTAGAAAATGTCTTGCAATATGTTGATCACTCTTCTGGTTCTTAAAAGCCGCTCTGATGGCCAATCGGTGATTCGCCATCCTTGTGCTGGCGTCATCAGATGTTTTTCCAACATAGAACTTGGCGCAACTGCAGTTCAGCAGATAAATAACAAACTTTGTGGTACATGTCAACCAATGTCGTATCGTGAATTTTTTCTTCTTATGTGGATGACTGAATGTTGCCCCTGGAAGCATAGAGCTGCAGGTAGTGCATCCTATGCACCGATAGCATCCCAACTTTTTTGGTTGGAGCCAAGTATGTTCCTGATAGCAATGGCTGGGATCTGTCTTCATAAGGAGATCCTTCAAGCTGGTATTCCTTTTGTAGCCGACCCTTGGTGGTGCCCAATTGGAAAGTGGCAAATTGGGGTCACCTTGCACAATATGCCAATGTTGGCGAAGACTCATCCCAGTTGATCTTAAGTCAGGGGAATACTTGGTGACAAAGGTCATCCGTGGAGTGATGGACTCATCCTTCTTCAGGTGCACCAAACTGGACGCTATGCTTTTTTCTCTTGCATGTCTAATGCTTCTTGGATGGTAACCCCTATCCAGGAACTTATTACTCATTGCCTCAAGTTGTAGTGATTGATTGGAATAGTCACTATTGTTCCTAATGACTCTTGTCAATTGGGCTTGAGGTATAGCCTGTAGCAGTGCCCTAGGGTGACAGCTGGTAGCATGAAGAAGTGCATTTCTGTCAGTTGGTTTGTGATATAGCGTGCTGCCAAGTTTGTTGCCTACTTTGTAGATTCGTAAATCCAGGAAATCCACTGATTCAGTGTGATATGTGATTTTAAACTTCACAGGGTTATCCAGTTGGTTCAGAGTCGTGAACCATGCATTAAGGTCTTGTTCTGACCCTGTACAAATAATGAACAGGTTGTCTATGTACCTTTTGTAGAATGCTACCTCCATCTTCTAGTATACCATCATTGTTGTGCGTTCATAGTGTTCCATGTAGAGGTTGGCCTGGGATGGGGCTACATTAGAGCCCATAGCGGTGCCCGTGACCTGCTGGTAAAAGGTTTTTTCGAAATGGAAATTGTTAAGTGTAAGGCTCAGATCTAATAGCTCCATCAAATAATCAACTGGTGGACCCACATACGGATATTTCTGTAAGGTGTCACAGACACACTTCTTGCAATCCTCATGCGGAATGATCGTGTAAAGGCTTGTGACGTCTGCCGTAACAAGCAGCCAATGATCTTCAATCTCTATTGGTTGCAATAGGTCAAATAGTTGGGATGAATCCCTCAAAAAAGGATGGCATTTGCCTCACACACGGTTGGAGATAGTAATCAACGTGGATTGTCAATTTGGAAGTTCAAGAGCCTCTGGCGGAGACTATCGGTCGTCCTGGGGGATGTTCAATATCTTTGTGTATTTTCGGCAAAGTATACAAAATGGGGCATACAGGATATGAGACTTTCAAAAAGGCAACCGTGTCTGCATCAATCCATCCATTGGTATGTCCTCTGTCAATTGAGGTAAAGATCAAGTTTTGAAACCTTAGGGTTGGATCGCCTGTGAGCTGAATATAAGTATTGGTGTCCTGTAACTGTCCCATAATCTCATGTTTGTAGTTCCTATAATTTTGGACCACCACAGCCCCGCCTTTGTCCACTGTCCTAATGATGATCGTAGGATCATTAGCAAGGGATTTGATCGCATCTCTTTCATCCTGAGACAAATTATGACAGGACGTGGAAAAGTAATTCAATTCTTGTGTTACCAGACGCATGTAGGTTTTGATGCTTGGGTTAGGACTAGTAGGATCAAAGGTACTAGGTTTTCTGAACGGGGTTGGCATGCTAGAAGTCTCTTAATCCATAAAGTGATGTTTTAAACGTAACAATCGTTGGCATTTTTGGCAGTCAATATAGATATCAAAGGGGTCAGCCCTACGTGCAGGAACAAAGTTTAAACCTTTATTGAGGAGTCTGAGCTCTGGTTCAGATAAAACCTGGTTACTAATATTCAGAACCAGTCCTGGGTTTTCAACATCAGATGTTGTCACCTCGGTGGCATTGGTGGTTCTGTGGGTGCTTCTATCGTCCTCTTTATTGTCCCTTTACTGACTATTTTGTCCCTTTGATGCAATATGCACTATAATGTGGCGGTATGGTTAATTAAGTTTCCTATTGGTTTAGTCACTCCCTTTAGGGTGTCCTATGTGTGCCCCATGATGCCCTGGTCTCTATATGATCTGTTTATGTAGAATGTTTAATGTATAGAATTTTTATGTATTCTTATGCACGTTTGACATATTTCTTCTGTCCTACATAAGTATGGACCTATACATGTTCGTATCTTTATACCTTCATACCATGCAGTGTTTATACGATTTTAAGCCCCTAATGATAGTCGTTTGCACGTTGTTGCTTCCAACTGATTGTTTAGTTATTCAGTTATATGCTTAATCATCCATGTTAGGTCCTTGGTCTAGGTGTTAAATGGTATAAAGTGTTTTCATCTGAACTTATCACATTTGTTAAGTTTCAACCACAATTCTCTCCGTGCATCCCAGTGACAGCGTGTGATCCGATGTAACAGCTGTTCGTTTGTGTACTCAGCTGACACACGCCGCCTCCTCTGGATACACTCTGCCTCTGTGCAGTTCACTGAGCGCTTTGCAGTTAACACACAATGGCCTATGGCTTTTAGAGTTACAGTGGCAGGTTGTGACATAAGTATGAACCGAATTGCATATTTGAAGGTAGGTTGAGTCACATTGTGTGTTCGGTCCCCTTTCTCTTAAATAGTGCTCTGTTGCAAATAGCGGTTCTAAATAGCCTCTGTATTTCTGTGTATCTGCGTGTTGTGCGAGTGGTAAGTTTGCTGCTGTTAGAGTGAGTTGATGCTAATGTACTTAATTCCAAGCTTATATGCGTTTTTTTACATTCTGTACCTATGAAAAATGTTGTCATCCTTATGTTAGGTGTCACGTGTTGTGTCTCGCCTGTCTATTGGGTGAGCCTTGTGGGTGTGTACTTTGTTTATTGTGGTTGCTATGGCAACCATTTGGCAGGTTTTTTTCATTCAGGGGGTGGGGTTTGTGTTTCATTGGTTGTTTGTTCTTATAAATGAATGTATTTCACTGTGATCCTTTGTCTGAGGAAGGGAATACAGTCCTCGAAACGTCACAAATAAAGGCACGTAATTAAAAGGACCAGTGAGTGCAAGCCATTTGTTCATTGCTATATATATATATATATATATATATATATATATATATATATATATATACACACACAGTTGTGCTCATAAGTTTACATACCCTGGCTGGCAGAATTTATGATAGCTTGGCTATTTTTCAGAGAATATGAATGATAACACAAAAACTTTTCTTTCACTCATGATTAGTGTTTGGCTGAAGCCATTTATTATCAATCAACTGTGTTTACTCTTTTTCATAATGACAACAGAAACTACCCAAATGACCCTGATCAAAAGTTTATATACCCAGGGCTGGATTTACCATTAGGCAGAGTAGGCATGTGCCTACAGGCGTCTTCCATTGAAGGGCGTCTGTCTCTCTGTTTCATTTAAAATATCATAGGTATAAATATTATTGCTAAAATGCAAAATACCAGGGCTGTTGCACAGGATAAACACACTTTAAAAACACAACTGACCCTTGGTTGATTGTGCATATTGCAGGCACGGTCTGCAAAGTTTCTGAATGAAGCCCCGTCTAGACCACCTGAACTTTTCTTGAATAAATTGATTTTTAAAAAATACTGTTCTGACTAACCATACTGGGCAAATACTGTCTGGAGTGTTTTGTTATAGTTCATGGACTGCCTTTTATGTGGCAAAATTAGCAGCTGCTGTAAAAAAAAAAATCATAATTCTTTAAAGTTTTAGGCTGTATCTATAGGTTCATACATGTGAACCGGGAGTGCGTGGGGGGGGGGGGCGCTTTAGGTTTTCGTGCCTACAGGAACCTAGGCTGTAAATCCGGCCCTGTACATACCCCAGTTCTTAATACCGTGTATTACCCCCTTTAACATCAATAACAGCTTGAAGTATTTTGTGGTATTTGTGGATGAGGCTCTTTATCTTCTCAGATGGTAAAGCTGTCCATTCTTCCTGGCAAAAAGCCTCCAGTTCCTGTAAATTCTTGGGCTGTCTTGCATGAACTGCACGTTTGAGATCTCCCCAGAGTGGCTCAATGATATTGAGGTCAGGAGACTGAGATGGCCAATCCAAAACCTTCACTTTATTCTGTTGTAGCCAATGACAGGTCAACTTGGCCTTGTGTTTAGGATCATTGTCATGTTGGAATGTCCAAGTACGTGCCATGGGCAGCTTCCTGGCTGATAAATGCAATTTTCCTCCAGTATTTTTTGATAACATACTGCATTCATCTTGCCATCAATTCTGACCAAATTTCCTGTGCCTTTGTAGCTCACACATCCCCAAAACACCAGCGATCCACCTCCGTGTTTTACAGTAGGAATGGTGTACCTTTCATCATAGCGTTTATGGTTGTGGCCAAAAAGCTCAATTTTGGTCTCATCAGTCCAAATGACTTTGTGCCAGAAGGTTTGAGGCTTGTGTCTGTGCTGTTTGGCGTATTGTAAGCGGGATACTTTGTGGCATTTGTATAGAAATGGCTTTCTTCTGGAGACTCGACCATGCAGCCCATCTTTCTTCAAGTGCCTCCTTATTGTGCATCTTGAAACAGCCACACCACATGTTTTTAGAGAGTCACGTATTTCACCTGAAGTTATTTGTGGGTTTTTCGTTGCATCCCAAACAATTTTCCTGGCAGTTGTGGCTGAAATTTTAGTTGGTCTACCTGACCGTGGTTTGGTTTCAACAGAACCCCTCATTTTCCACTTCTTGATTAGAGTTTGAACACTGCTGTTTGGCATTCTCAATTCCTTGGATATCTTTTTATATCCCTTTCCTGTTTTATACAGTTCAATTACCTTTCCCGCAGATCCTTTGACAATTCTTTTGCTTTCCTCATGACTCAGAATCCAGAACCATCATTCATATTCTCTGAAAAATGGCCAAGAAATAAATTCTGCCAGTGTATGTAAACTTATGAGCACAACTGTATATATATATATATATATATATATATATATATATATATATATATATATACAGTTGTGCTCATAAGTTTACATACACTGGCAGAATTTATTTCTTGGCCAATGCATTGGAAACATTGCATATTAAGAATTTCTGGGGGCAAGCGGGGATACTTGCTTAGATGTACTAATTTCCTATGCAAATATTTACATTGATTTATATATATATATATATATATATATATATATATGTATTTGTGTGTGTCTAAATATGTGTATAGGTGTATATACACTATTGTTCAACCCAGAGACAGAACTTTTCTTCACTTTCTGCGATGAGATTTGTTTCGTGAAATATTTTCTGCAGGTCATTTTGAAAATGAATTCAATTTAAAATTAGGCAGTTACACTAAAGCACCAACTCAATTGTAACGTGTTAATTAACTGCAGAGTAAAGCAATTTTTTAACTTTTATAATAAAGTGCAGCGGTTGAAAATTGCTTTGCAAATTAGCTGCAGACAAAAAAAAAAGGACATTTTGAAAATGTCTAAAATTTGTTTCCTTAGTCTAACATCACAAGGTAGAAATGTAGTAATAAAAACAGAATTTATGCTTACCTGATAAATTACTTTCTCCAACGGTGTGTCCGGTCCACGGCGTCATCCTTACTTGTGGGATATTCTCTTCCCCAACAGGAAATGGCAAAGAGTCCCAGCAAAGCTGGTCACATGATCCCTCCTAGGCTCCGCCTACCCCAGTCATTCGACCGACGGACAGGAGGAAATATGCATAGGAGAAACCATATGATACCATGGTGACTGTAGTTAGAGAAAATAATTCATCAGACCTGATTAAAAAAACCAGGGCGGGCCGTGGACCGGACACACCGTTGGAGAAAGTAATTTATCAGGTAAGCATAAATTCTGTTTTCTCCAACATAGGTGTGTCCGGTCCACGGCGTCATCCTTACTTGTGGGAACCAATACCAAAGCTTTAGGACACGGATGAAGGGAGGGAGCAAATCAGGTCACCTAAACGGAAGGCACCACAGCTTGCAAAACCTTTCTCCCAAAAATAGCCTCCGAAGAAGCAAAAGTATCAAATTTGTAAAATTTGGCAAAAGTGTGCAGAGAAGACCAAGTCGCTGCCTTACATATCTGGTCAACAGAAGCCTCGTTCTTGAAGGCCCATGTGGAAGCCACAGCCCTAGTGGAGTGAGCTGTGATTCTTTCAGGAGGCTGCCGTCCGGCAGTCTCATAAGCCAATCGGATAATGCTTTTAAGCCAAAAGGAAAGAGAGGCAGAAGTTGCTTTTTGACCTCTCCTTTTACCAGAATAAACAACAAACAAAGAAGATGTTTGTCTGAAATCTTTAGTAGCCTCTAAATAGAATTTTAGAGCACGGACTACGTCCAAATTGTGTAACAAACGTTCCTTCTTTGAAACTGGATTTGGACACAAAGAAGGTACAACTATCTCCTGGTTAATATTTTTGTTGGAAACAACTTTCGGAAGAAAACCAGGCTTAGTACGCAAAACCACCTTATCTGCATGGAACACCAGATAGGGCGGAGAACACTGCAGAGCAGATAACTCTGAAACTCTTCTAGCAGAAGAAATTGCAACCAAAAACAAAACTTTCCAAGATAATAACTTAATATCTACGGAATGTAAGGGTTCAAACGGAACCCCTTGAAGAACTGAAAGAACTAGATTTAGACTCCAGGGAGGAGTCAAAGGTCTGTAGACAGGCTTGATCCTAACCAGAGCCTGCACAAATGCTTGAACATCTGGCACAGCTGCCAGTCTTTTGTGAAGCAAAACAGATAAAGCAGAGATCTGTCCCTTCAGAGAACTAGCAGATAATCCTTTCTCCAAACCTTCTTGTAGAAAGGAAAGAATCTTGGGAATTTTTATCTTGTTCCAAGGGAATCCTTTAGATTCACACCAATAGATATATTTTTTCCATATTTTATGGTAAATTTTTCTAGTTACAGGCTTTCTAGCCTGAATCAGAGTATTTATTACAGAATCTGAAAACCCACGCTTTGATAAAATTAAGCGTTCAATCTCCAAGCCGTCAGTTGGAGGGAAGCCAGATTCGGATGTTCGAATGGACCTTGAACAAGAAGGTCCTGTCTCAAAGGTAGCTTCCATGGTGGAGCCGATGACATATTCACCAGGTCTGCATACCAAGTCCTGCGTGGCCACGCAGGAGCTATCAAGATTACCGAAGCCCTCTCCTGATTGATCCTGGCTACCAACCTGGGAATGAGAGGAAATGGTGGGAACACATAAGCTAGGTTGAAGGTCCAAGGCGCTACTAGTGCATCCACTAGAGTCGCCTTGGGATCCCTGGATCTGGACCCGTAGCAAGGAACCTTGAAGTTCTGACGAGACGCCATCAGATCCATGTCTGGAATGCCCCATAATTGAGTTATTTGGGCAAAGATTTCCGGATGGAGTTCCCACTCCCCCGGATGGAAAGTCTGACGACTCAGAAAATCCGCTTCCCAATTTTCCACTCCTGGGATGTGGATTGCAGACAAGTGGCAGGAGTGATCCTCCGCCCATTGAATTATTTTGGTCACTTCTTCCATCGCCAGGGAACTCCTTGTTCCCCCCTGATGATTGATATATGCAACAGTCGTCATGTTGTCTGATTGAAACCGTATGAATTTGGCCTTTGCTAGTTGAGGCCAAGCTTTGAGAGCATTGAATATCGCTCTCAGTTCCAGAATGTTTATCGGGAGAAGAGATTCTTCCCGAGACCATAGGCCCTGAGCTTTCAGGGGTTCCCAGACCGCGCCCCAGCCCACCAGACTGGCGTCGGTCGTGACAATGACCCACTCTGGTCTGCGGAAGCTCATTCCCTGTGACAGATTGTCCAGGGTCAGCCACCAACGGAGTGAATCTCTGGTCTTTTGATCTACTTGAATCGTCGGAGACAAGTCTGTATAATCCCCATTCCACTGTCTGAGCATGCACAGTTGTAATGGTCTTAGATGAATTCGTGCAAAAGGAACTATGTCCATTGCTGCAACCATCAATCCTATTACTTCCATGCACTGCGCTATGGAAGGACGAAGAACGGAATGAAGTACTTGACAAGAGCTTAGAATTTTTGATTTTCTGACCTCTGTCAGAAAAATCCTCATTTCTAAGGAATCTATTATTGTTCCCAAGAAGGGAACTCTTGTTGACGGGGACAGAGAACTTTTTTCTTTGTTCACCTTCCATCCGTGAGATCTGAGAAAGGCTAGGACGATGTCCGTATGAGCCTTTGCTTTTGACAGAGACGACGCTTGAATCAGGATGTCGTCCAAGTAAGGTACTACTGCAATGCCCCTTGGTCTTAGAACCGCTAGAAGGGACCCTAGTACCTTTGTGAAAATTCTCGGAGCGGTGGCTAATCCGAATGGAAGTGCCACAAACTGGTAATGCTTGTCCAGAAAAGCGAACCTTAGGAACTGATGATGTTCCTTGTGGATAGGAATATGTAGGTACGCATCCTTTAAATCCACGGTGGTCATAAATTGACCTTCCTGGATGGTGGGAAGGATCGTTCGAATGGTTTCCATTTTGAACGATGGAACCCTGAGAAATTTGTTTAGGATCTTGAGATCTAAAATTGGTCTGAATGTTCCCTCTTTTTTGGGAACTATGAACAGGTTGGAATAAAAACCCATCCCTTGTTCTCTTATTGGAACTGGATGAATTACTCCCATCTTTAACAGGTCTTCTACACAGTGTAAGAATGCCTGTCTTTTTATTTGGTTTGAAGATAATTGAGACCTGTGGAACCTTCCCCTTGGGGGTAGTTCCTTGAATTCCAGGAGATAACCTTGAGAAACTATTTCTAGTGCCCAAGGATCCTGAACATCTCTTGCCCAAGCCTGAGCAAAGAGAGAAAGTCTGCCCCCCACCAGATCCGGTCCCGGATCGGGGGCCATCCCTTCATGCTGTTTTGGTAGCAGTGGCAGGCTTCTTGGCCTGCTTACCCTTGTCAACAAAGCACAAAAAACGTTTTAAAATAAAACCGTTACTGTCACTTTAAATTTCAAACTGAACACACTTTATTACTGAATATGTGAAAAAGTATGAAGGAATTGTTCAAAATTCACCAAAATTTCACCACAGTGTCTTAAAGCCTTAAAAGTATTGCACACCAAATTTCAAAGCTTTAACCCTTAAATTAACGGAACCGGAGCCGTTTTTAAGTTTAACCCCTATACAGTCCCAGCTATCTGCTTTGCTGAGACCCAACCAAGCCCAGAGGGGAATACGATTTTTACGCGGTTTTGGTATCGCATATACAGCGCTGCATATAAATGCGGCACATATATTTCACCCGTCGGCCACAATTATTACTCCCATAAGCTAACATAGAACTGCTTTGCAAATCGGTGTCACATATTCAGCGCAAGTACTTATGCGGCGAAAATGGAGATATTTTACTCCATTTTCACCTCGCCACACATAGGCAGACGCAGCAAGACTTGCGCTAAGTTTGTGAGCACCGTAACCCCCTGAAAATAGTAACTAACAACTAACGCATGTGCAATATCTATCTACCTGTCAACAGTTATCCCCCCAACCGCAATAACTAATAAACTATATTTACCCCTAATCCGCCAACCCCCAAATCGCAAAACATCTTATTAACCTATTAAACCCTAAACAGCCATCACCTCACAACGCAATATACCTTAATGAACTATTAACCCCTAATCTGCCATTCACTCATATCGCAAAGAACCAATTAAAACTATTAACCCCTAAACCGCCATCCCCCACCAACGCAATAAACGTAATTTACCTATTAACCCCTAATCTGCCAAACACACACAATGCAATAATCCTAATAAAACTATTAACCCCTAAACCGCCAAACCCACACAACGCAAATAACTAAATTACTTAACCCCCTAACCTAACACCCCCTAAATTAACCCCAATTACCTAAATTAAAAAACACTATTACAAACACTTAAAATAAAAAAAGCTAACATTACTTAAAAATAAAAAAAATTTAATTTATGCTTACCTGATAAATGTATTTATTTCGTGACACGGTGAGTCCACGGATCATCATCAATTACTGTTGAGAATATCACTCCTGGCCAGCAAAGAGCACCACAGCAAAGCTGTTAAGTATCACTTCCCTTCTCACAAACCCCAATCATTCGACCAAGGGAAAGGAGAGAAAAGTATTAACACTAGGTGCAGAGGTGCCTGAGGTTTATATACCAAAAAACTGTCTGAAAAACAGGGCGGGCCGTGGACTCACCGTGTCAAGTAATAAATACATTTATCAGGTAAGCATAAATTTAATTTTCTTTCTAATGACACAGTGAGTTCACGGATCATCATCAATTACTGTTGGGAATCAATACCCAAGCTAGAGGACACAGATGATAAGGGAGGGAAAAGACAGCCAACCTAAACAGAAGGAACCACTGGTTGAAGAACCTTTCTCCCAAAAGAAGCCTCAGCTGAAGCAAAAGTATCAAATTTATAAAATTTAGAAAAAGTATGCAGAGAAGACCAAGTTGCAGCCTTGCAAATTTGTTCCACAGAAGATTCATTTTTGAAAGCCCAGGAAGAAGAAACAGCCCTCGTGGAATGAGCTGTGATTCTCTCAGGAGGCTGTTGTCCAGCAGTTTCATAGGCCAAACAAATTATATTCTTCAGCCAGAGTGAAAGAGAAGTAGCTGTAGCTTTCTGACCCTTGCGTTTCCCAGAGAAACAGACAAAGCAAAAGACTAGTGAAAGTCCTTAGTCGCCTGCAAGTAGAATTTCAGCGCACGCACCACATCTAGGTTATTCAGCAAACGCTCCATATGAGAAGAAGGGTTAGGACACAAAGAAGGACCAACAATATCCGGACTAATATTCCTGTCCGAAACAACTTTAGGAAGGAGACCTAACTTAGTACGCAAAACCACCTTATCAAAATGAAAGATAAGGTAAGGGGAATCACACTGCAACGCCGAGAGTTCAGAGACTCTCTCCGAGCAGAAGAAATGGCAACAAGAAACAAAACCTTCCAAGATAACATCTTAATATGTAAGGAATGCATAGGCTCAAACGGAGCCTGTTGTAAAACTTTAAGAACAAGGTTAAGAACAACTCTCTCTTTATCTGGTCTACAGATAATCTTGAGAAAAGAAACATGCCTCTGGGAGGTAAAGTCTTGAATTGCATTTTGTACCCATGGGATACGATGTCCACAGCCCAGGGACACGGAACATCTCGTATCCAGGCTTGAGCGAATCGAGAAAGTCTGACCCCTACTGCATCAGCTCCCGGATCGGGGGCCGACCCTTCATGCAGACTTGGAATCAGTTGCTGGTTTCTTAGACTGATTCCCCTTGTTCCAAGACTGACCAGGCTTCCAGGAAGACTTGGATTGATTCTGCTTGGAGGAGGGAGGGGAGAGTTTACCTCTAAAGTTACGAAAGGAATGAAAATTACTCTTATGTCCTTTCTGCTTACTCTTCTTATCCTGAGGAAGAAAAGATCCCTTTCCTCCTGTAATATCAGAAATAATCTCAGCCAAGCCAGGCCCAACCAAGGTCTTACCATTGTAGGGAATTGCCAAGAGCTTGGACTTAGATGAGACATCCGCAGACCAGGACTTCAACCATAAGGCTCTGCGGGCTAGAACCGCAAAACCAGACATTTTTGCTCCCAACTTAATGACTTGTAAGGAAGCATCCTTGATAAAGGAATTCGCTAACTTAAGAGTCTTAATCCTGTCCTGGATCTCCTCAAGAGGAGTATCTGAATAGAATCAGACAAGGCATCAAACCAGTAGGCTACCGCACTGGTGACAGTGGCAATACACACCGCAGGTTACCATTGGAGACCTTGGTGGACATACATCTTCTTTACTAATGCCTCCAACTACTTATCCTTTGGATCCTTAAAAGTACAACTATCCCCTATGGGAATAGTGGTCCTCTTAGCCAAAGTGGAAAATTGCCCCTTCCACCTCAGGAACCATGTGCCACGACTTCTTAATGGAGTCAGCTATTGGAAACATCTTCTTGAAAATAGGAGATGGAGAAAAAGGAATTCCAGGCCTCTCCCACTCCCGTGCAATAATCTCTGTAGCACAGTCTGGTACCGGAAATACCTCTACCGCGGAGGGAACATCAAAGTACTTGTTCAGTTTACTAGACTTCTTAGGGTTAACTACGACAGTCATGTCGGAGTCGTTCAAGGTAGCCAAAAGTCCTTAAGTAGCAGACGGACGTGTTCCAGCTTAAATCTGAAGGATACACTTCAGCATCAGAAGAAGGAATTATACTGTCTGAATCTGAGATTTCATCCTCAGACGCTACCGAAGTGCCTTCCTCCTCAGACTTCTGAGAGGAAGCACCCTGAGTAGCCACAACTGGATCAGAAACCTTACTAACTGATTCTTTAAACTTCCTTTTGCGTTTTCCCTGTAGTAAGGGAAAAGCAGACAGCGCCTCAGATACCGCAGAGGATACCTGGGCAGCAAAATCTTGCAAAGGATCTCCAACCGGAGCGTGAAAGGAAACGCAGGGCACTGCATGTGTGGACGACAAAGATTAGGACGCTTAAAGAAAGCTGCGGCATATCTGATACAGGAGACACCTGCACAGCATCCGCCTTAGATAATGATGGCTCAGGTTCAAAAGGTCTATCCCTGTAACACAAGGTTCTTTCAATACATGAAGAACAAAAAGGTACTGGTGGTTCCACCTGGGAGTCAAAACACAGACTACATGTAACGCTCTGCAAGGCCTCTTGATCCATCTTAATGCAGATAAGAACAGAAAAATAACAAACAGCCTTTTATTTTATATTGTTAAGGTTTTACTAAAAAAATGTTACTGTCTCTTTAAATAATATTTGTACAAAAAGTAAGATTGAAATAAATGAAGCAAATATCTTACTATACCCCCAGGCACACTACCTGATCCTGCCGACAGACCGTGAGGCGAAAATGAAAATGCTCCGGTTGCACTCCGAACTCCGCAATTAAATGGCTGAAATATTCTACTACAGCAGAGCCGTCAATCTGAGCTGCGTATCCACTCCGGAACTCACAGGAAGTGAGTCCGGAAAGCGCACCTAAACAGGCTGCCGCCTCTGAAGAAAGAACGCACCCTTGTAATCAGGGGCGGACCCAGTGGCCATACAGACCGGAGTGGAAATTTTTTACACATAGAAAAGCGTGGCCGTATCTCACAGTAACAATAAACGGCACAATTCTAACATATTCCTTAACCGGATCCAAACAGAGTTAAGGACACACACAGCCAAAAAATTAACAAAAGTAATCAAACACTCCTCAACGTCCACAGTGCCTGCTGTCTGCCCTGTAATTAACCCTCATTGGGCTAATAATGCAACGTCCCCCTGCAGAATTAACTGCTTAAGTGCAAGAGTTCCCTTTTTAACATAAAGAAAAATATACTTGGCACTTACCTAAACTTCAATCTGTCCGGCAGAAGGACAGCTCACCTGGTTTGAGACGAGTTTACTCAGGCTTTCTGAATAGGGCAGCAAAACTGTTTGAGAAAATGCAGTGAGGAATGTAGCCCCCAAGTTTCCAATTGCTTGAAAGCCACCACTGCTCTACTGAAGAGACTGACATGCGATACGGCTAGACCCAAGGAAAGATCAGAGCAAACCTACTCTTCTTTAAAATAATAAAATCTTGAAGAAAATTATTATCAGACACCAAAACTTTACCGTCTCCTTGCACCGCAGGCAAAGAGAATGACTGGGGTTTGTGGGAAGGGAAGTGAAAATTAACAGCATTGCTGTGGTGCTTGCTCTTTGCCTCCTCCTGCTGGCCAGGAGTGATAGTCCCAACAGTAAATGATGATGATCCGTGGACTCACCGTGTCATTAGAAAGAAACTAAGTTTAAATTAATCTTACAAAAAATAAAAAAGTCTAACATTACAGAAAATAATAAACAAGATTACAAAAAATAAAAAAGTCTAACATTACAGAAAATAATAAACAGAATTATCGAAAATAAACAAATTAAACCTAATCCCTATGAAAATAAAAAGCCCCCCCCAAAATAAAAACACCCCCTAATCTAATGCTAAACTACCAAAAGCCCTTAAAAGGGCTTTTTGTAGGCCATTGCCCTAAGTTAAACAGCTCTTTTGCATTTTAAAAACATTTTAAGTCCCCCCTAACAGTAAAACCCACCACAGCCAAACCCCCTAAAATAAATAAACCTAACACTAAAAATAAACTAAACTACCCATTGCCCCTAAAGAGTCATTCAGATTTTTTAAGAGTGCCCATTTAAAACCCTAATCAAAAAAAAAAAAAAAAAGTCTAAATCTAACCCCTCACGGTTCATGAAGTCCGGCGCTGAAGTATTCTTCCAAGTGGCGACCTCTTCCAGCTTCTTCCAGGAACAAGCCGGCGCACAGCAGATGGCGGAACTGAAGACTGGTGACCGTGGAGCCATGGAGCGTGGAGATCCTCTTTGTACGATCGCCGCCGTACACTGAATAGTGAATTCAAGTAAGCATTTAAATATGGCGTCCCTTGCATTCCTATTGGCTGATTTGATTGTTCAAATTCAAATCAGCCAATAGGATGAGAGCTACTAAAATCCTATTGGCTGTTCAAATCAGCCAATAGGATGAGAGCTACTGAAATCCTATTGGCTGTTCAAATCAGCCAATAGGGTTTCAGTAGCTCTCATCATATTGGCTGATTTGAATTTGAAGACTTAAATCAGCCAATAGGAATTCAAGGTACCCCATATTTAAATGTGTACCTTGAATTCAATCCTCAGTGTGTGGCGGTGATCGTACAAAGAGGTTCTTCACGCTCCATGGCTCCGTGGTCGCCGGTCTTCAGTTCCACCCTCCTTAGGGTTTTTTTTTTATTATTTTTTTAGATTAGGGTTTTAATGGGCACTCTTATGTCCATACAAATGACCCTTTAGGGGCAAAGGGTAGTTTAGGTTTTCTTAGTGTTTATTTATTTTGGGGGGTTTGGTGGGTGGTGGGTTTTACTGTTAGTGGGGGACTTAGATTTTTTTTTAAATGCAAAAGAGCTGTTTAACTTAGGTTTATGCCTATTTTGGATAATTTTGTTTATTATTTTCTGCAATGTTAGACTTTTTTATTTTTGTAATCTTAGATTAATTTATTCTTAGTTTTTTTATTTTTAAATAATGTTAGCTTTTTATTTTAATTGTTTGTAACTTAGTATTTTTTAATTTAGGTATTTGAGGTTAGGTTAGGGGACTTAGTAATTTAATTAGTTATTTGCGTTGTGTGGGTTTGGTGGTTTAGGGGTTAATAGTTTTAATAGGTACTTTGCAATGTGGGTTAATGGCGGATTAAGGGTTAATACTTTTATTAGGTAGTTTGTTATGTTGGTGTTAACGGATTTAAGGGTTAATACTTTTACTAGGTAGATCTCGATGTGGGTGAATGGCAGATTAGGAGTTAATACATTTATTTGGTAGATTGCGATGTGGGTGAATGGCAGATTAGGGGTTAATAGTTTAATTAGGCATATTGCATTGTGGGGGGTTGACGGTTTTGGGATTAATACTTTTATTATTAGTTCCGATGTGGGTTTGATGGCGGATATAGGGGTCTTACGTATCCGGTTTATTTTTGGGAGACGAGTTAGACTTTTACAGGAGATTTGACTTTTTTTTTTTTCTTAGGCGCTGGCAGTTTCTAAAATGCCCTAAGTCACTGACGACTCCAGAAAACTTAAATTATGCTTACCTGATAATTTTCTTTTCTTAAGATGGAAAGAGTCCACAGCTGCATTCATTACTTTTGGGAAATAAGAACCTGGCCACCAGGAGGAGGCAAAGATACTCCAGCCAAAGGTTTAAATACTCCTTCCACTTCCCTCATCCCCCAGTCATTCTGCCGAGGAACAAGGAACAGCAGAAGAAATACCAGGGTGAAAAGGAGCCAGAAAAAAAAAACAAGAGGCACCCCACAAAAATACAGGTGGGGAACTGTGGACTCTTTCCATCTGAAGAAAAGAAAATTATCAGGTAAGCATAATTTATGTTTTTCTTCATAAATGGAAAGTATCCACAGCTGCCCACCATCAGGTCACATTAGATGGCTGTCCCAAGGGAACCGTATCGTCGGTACAGGACAAGCCCCCAAGGAGCCACGGCACTCAGTAAATCTGGCCAAGTTGTAAAACAAAACAGCCAGAACAAAGGCTAAGGCCAAGTATTCCGGAAACTGGATCCCCCAGGCCAGTCCTAGGATCATAAGGTCCGGTAACATCCCACAGCGGGATCCACAAAGAGAAAACGTTGAGCAAAACCCTTGACAACCGGAAGATCAGGACAAAAAGCCCGGGCCCAACATATGTTTAGATTAAACAATCTTCCAGGAACATAAATCCCTCGTCTGATATAAAAAAACAGACCTCCCAGGGAAAAAATCCAGAATAACCCGGATAGCAAGAGCAAGAAGCCCTTGCAAGTCCCGACCCAAAGGGAAGAGACCACCCGTTGCAGGAGCCCAACACTCCAAAGAGTCAGGGCCATAAAAGGACACTAGAGCTAACAGGCGTCCAAGCAACATTAACATGACTGCTCATTTTATCAACCTCGAAAGGAGGAAAGGCTGAGTAGAACTCGCCGGGGATCGAACAAGCAACCCTTGGATTGCTACAGTACAGAATAGCCAAATAGCATTAGCATGCTGAGCTAGCTGTCCAGCTAGCCACGAACTCCAGACACAAGGGGAATTGTGAAGACAACATCAAGACTCCACATCACCTCAGATTCAAAGTCAGAGGACGCTAAAACATGGGTTTGAATGCCACTTGGATGGCAATACCCGAACCATATGAGTGGAAAACCACTAGGACCTCTTCTATCTCAAGAAAGAGATGCAGAGCATTCCCAACACCGGGGAAGGACCCCTAACCAGAGCCCAAAAAGACATCCCTGTCTAATGTCCTGAAAAAGGAACAACCAATTCCCGAATGGAAGCCAAGTCCCCCGAAGGCGACCCATCCACAAGGAGAAGACAATCCAAAATGTCTCAATGAAGAAGAGAACCACTAAAGGAACAAGTCCAAAAGGAACAATTTCCTAAAGCAACACCGCCCTGAGCAACGGAAAAGAGGCACTAAACCCTCTAATTTTCCCACCACGTGGGAAGGAATACTCTAGGCTCCGAGGGTATCGGGAGCAACAGAGAATGACGTAGCAAAATTCACCGACCCAGTCACCAGAGAGACGGCTATTTAGGTCTGAAATAATCCCAAGAGCCGCACGGACCTGCAAGTCCTTTTGAGAATGTTTAGCTGAAACCTGTAAAATAAATAACAAGAAAACTAAAATAAAGCTAAGAGCACTCGGCACTCCCGCCTGACCAGCAAGGCTTAATAGGCGCCACGTGTCTGACTAAGCCGCGAGACAGAAGATCTGAACCCAATCAGGACCAGCCTGTAACAAGGGTCATAACTGCCAAGCTGGCTAAATCCTCAGATAGGAGAAAACAGACAAACATGGGACTAACGTGTCCCGAACAACTTCCATAGAAGCAAACAGCGAGTATTGATCCCAGATATTTTTACGTTCCCACAGGAAACATAGTATGAAAAATAAAATAAAAAGTTTCCTAACCTGATTAAATAAAATAACAGGCAACCCGAAGGTTAACACCCAAGAAGAACGGAAGGTCCGTAGGAGCAGCCTAATGGAAACTCCTTTCTTCCAACAAAAACTGGGAAGGATCTCAATAGCAAGACTTAAAGGAGATTACTTCATCCCCCCATGTCTAACGAGGTGAGCCATTCGAAGGAGGAGACTGATTAATCCCATACCCAAGAAGGATAGGGTCCCCAAGCAGCACAAAAACATGTCTGAGTAAAACACTAAGGCCTATTTGACTGTTCTCCCAAACAGCACTTTGGTCTGGATGCTCTGTTTGAAGAGAACAGTCAAACGTGGAGCAGTGCTGCAAAGTGAAAGAGCTAACAGCCCCCTGCATGTGTCACATTCTTTCTGTAGACGTGCTGCATTTTCTGCGATGACATCTCAGCATGTTCTTCCTTGGGGTTGTTCAAAAGTTGGGATCACTTAGAAATGTCCTTATTTTAAAATAAAAGCATTTTTTTTAGTCTATAACATCAAATGTTAAAGGGACATGAAATGTACCCCACCTGTGGGATTCATTATATGAATCCTATTAAGGGGTCTACCTGAGTAGGAAGATGGCGGTGGGTTCATCCGTATTGTGCTTATGCAGTTGTTTCAGTGATAGTGAATGTTAATTTAAACGATCAGGCAAAATCCCCTATACTAACAAGCACATGAAATAAATAATTTATCTGGAGCACATTTATTTGTATTTTTTTTTTTTTTTTTTTAAATTGTATTATTATTAAAAGAACAATATATATTTTTTTTTTAAATACATTTTTACTTTTTGCAGTCAATTTATAATAGTAGTCATTTCTTTTTTTATTTAATTAATTTTATACATTAACAATATACCAAATAATTTATAACATAATAAACAATTGCTTGAATACAATAAATAAACTTAGTGCAGCGCTTAACACATACCTGGCCAGATTACAAGTGGAGTGTAAACGTAATCGTGAGATTGTGGTGTTCTTTACGCTCAAATCCATATCACAAGTGGCACGCTGTTAAAATTACCGCAATTTAGTTTACGCAAACTCGCTGTAATTTACGCTCCCCGTATTTTCTATGGGTAGAGTTGAGCAGTAATATGCTATTTTAAAAGTTGAAACTAAAAGCTATCCCGCAAATGCAATTGCATTTACCACTCAAACTTTTTATGCAACCTGAAAATTTGCATAAAGAGTTTACCTGGAGAAAACTGTTGCACTAAACTACCCTATTAACCCCTAAACCGCCATCTCCCACATTGCAAACTACATCTTTGCACTATTAAGCACTAAATCGCCACACCCCCACCGCAAAATAATGCACTACACTATTAGCCCCTAAACCGCCAGCCCCCCACATCGCAAAATCTGCACTAAACTATTAACCCCTAAACCACCAGCCCCCCAACGCAAAGAAACCCACAAACATCTAAACCCCCTAATCTAAAACTCCCTAAATTAACCCAAAATAGACTAACCCTAGCTTTACAAACAAAAAAACCTATCTTTAAAAAAAAACAAAAACCTTTTAATAAAACAAAAACAAACACTACTCTATCCACTAGCAAAATACACACACACATGAACTAATTTAACCCCATTAAACCACAGTAAAAGGAAGTGCTTGCTGAAGAGGCCATATTGTATGTTGGTCTTGCTGTCAATGTTTCTGCCATTTTAGATTTGCAGTTATTTTGTTTGGTGAATCAGTTCTGGTGTTTGTTGATCAACAGCGATTATTGGTAGTTCAGGGTGTCGTGTGAAAATAGAGATTGAATGTTGTGACAGTTACCCACCTCAGCTGTTTTTGACTTGGAAAGATTGTGATCACTTTGTTAGCAGGAAAAAACAGATGTTACCATTTTGTCCAATATCAAAAAAGAAAATTGGAAATACTGGAATCAACCCCATAGTTACAGGCAAGCATTAGTGAAAAAAAATGTTCTAACTCATTAGCACATCTTATTTTTGCGTTATCATGTCTCTTTAATTTAGAGAATAAAAACAGAATGATAGACACAGGACACCACAGCCCAAGTGGTGAAAAAAAAAGAGCCAATTAGAAGTAGCAGTTGTACACACACATGCATTCCGCTTACTTTCAATTATAATTTAAACACCTTTAGCTTACATGAAAAGAGATTTTATTTTACTTGCCATTTAAGTGCATATATCATAAGTTAACATGACAGAAATTACCTGCTAAGTAAATGAAAACATTGCATAGCATTTGAATTTTTTTCCTTTTCTTCAGTGTAAATGTATTGTTTTACAAGCTACATTTAAATAAAAAGTACATAAAGTGAAATATGACAATAACTAAAGAATTCTTTATTTAAAAGAGATGCCATTTGCTGTTTAAATTCCTCTGTGAGCATGTGAATACAAATACAAAATTAGTTTTTTTAGCACACCTTACAAAAAGTTTAAATCCACATCTGGGAGTGCTGCGAATATGACCCAGTAATTACACAAACAAAGAGGTATCAGCGCACATCCATTTTCCAAAGCACAACATATTTTTTACTGCTGCAAAAAATTGCCTGCAAATACATCAAGAGACAACTATTCTTTTTTAAATAATATTGGGAACTTAGTCACACAATATGGCCATATTCTGCTTAGCCAGTCACCACTTTCAAGGTGCCCCAAATCGACTGGTCCTACTCTACAGGACTGTAGAGTAGGACCAGTCAAATTGGGTCTACCGCTCACTTCCAAGCCGCGACTTTTCCATACCACAGATTTCCTTACGCCAATTGCGTATCCTATCTTTTCAATGGGATCTTCCTAACGCCGGATGGCTGAAGTGAGCATTAGACCCTCTACAGACAAGACTCCAGCCGCAGAAAATAGTCAGTAGTTAAAAGCTTTCTGGGCTAACGCCGGTTTATAAAGCTCTTAACTACTGTGCTCTAAAGTACACTAACACCCATAAACTACCTATGTACCCCTAAACTGAGGCCTTCCCACATCGCCGCCACTCTAATAAAAAATTTTAACCCCTAATCTGCCGACCGCACATCGCCGCCACCTACATTATACCTATGTACCCCTAATATGCTGCCCCTAACATCGCCGACACCTACATAATATTTATTAACCACTAATCTGCCCCCCCCCCCCAACGTCGCCGCTACCTTACCTACACTTATTAACCCCTAATCTGCCGACCGGACCTCGCCGCCACTCTAATAAATGTATTAACCCCTAAACCGCTGCACTCCCGCCTCGCAAACCCTATAATAAATAGTATTAACCCCTAATCTGCCCTCCCTAACATCGCCGCCACCTAACTTCAAGTATTAAACCCTAATCTGCCGACCGGACCTCGCCGCTACTATAATAAATGTATTAACCCCTAAAGCTAAGTCTAACCCTAACATCCCTCTAAGTTAAATATAATTTTATTCTAACGAAATAAATTGAATCTTATAAACTAAAGTCTTCCTATTTAAAACTAAATACTTACCTGTAAAATAAACCCTAATATAGCTACAATATAACAAATAATTATATTGTAGCTATTTTAGGATTTATATTTATTTTACAGGCCACTTTGTATTTATTTTAACTAGGTACAATAGCTATTAAATAGTTATTTACTATTTAATAGCTACCTAGTTAAAATAATTACAAAATTACCTGTAAAATAAATCCTAACCTAAGTTACAATTAAACCTAACACTACACTATCAATAAATTATTTAAATAAATTAACTACAATTACATACAATTAAATAAACTAAACTAAATTACAAAAGAAAACAAACACTAAATTACAAAAAATAAAAAAAGATTACAAGAATTTTAAGCTAATTACACCTACTCTAAGCCCCCTAATAAATAACAAAGCCTCCCAAAATAAAAAAAATTCCCTACCCTAATCTAAATTTAAAAAGTTAACAGCTCTATTACCTTTTTTTGCGGGGCATGCCCCAAAGAAATCAGCTCTTTTGCCTGTAAAAAAAAACACAATACCACCCCCCAACATTACAACCCACCACCCACATACCCCTACTCTAACCCAAACCCCCCTTAAATAAACCTAACACTACCCCCCTGAAGATCTCCCTACCTTGAGCCGTGTTCACCCAGCCGGGCACCGATGGACCAAAAGAAGACATCCGGAGTGGCAGAAGTCTTCATCCTATCCGGGCAGAAGGGGACATCCGGACCGGTAGACATCTTCATCCAAGCGGCATCTTCTATCTTCATCCATCCGATGAGGAGCGGCTTCATCTACCCGACGCATGAAGGTTCCTTTAAGTGACGTCATCCAAGATGGCATCCCTCGAATTCCGATTGGCCGATAGGATTCTATCAGCCAATCAGATTCAAGTTCAATCGGATTGGCTGATCCAATCAGCCAATCAGATTGAGCTCGCATTCTATTGGCTGTTCCACCTCAAGCAACTTCAAAGAACTCAGGAGTACGTGACTATAAGTCAAATTTGAAAAAAAAAGGCAATCACAGGAGTAGTAACCCCAGTACTCTCTTCTATTGATATATAAACTTAGTAAAAAAAAAACAATTGTAGGTAAATGTAACCCTAAAGGTTGATATAACAAATAGCACCAGAACTGGAACCATCAAAGCTAACAAAGGCCTGAACGGGTCGGGTCAAGTAACTTATTATGAAACCTAGTCTTAGCATGCATCTCACCAACGGGTGAGATCTATTAAATATCAGAAATGTCAGAATGTGTGCCTACTACTCCTCTAAATATAAAATAAAAGGAATCTGTACTATTGCCATATCTCACTGTCACTACAGATCAGGCTCTAGTGTGTGCGTCCCACTATATGAGAATTTTAGTAGACCTCGAGTTGATGACAGCCTAATCTATGGCCTAAACTAGTGCAGTCCGTCTGGACTTAATGCTGAAAGCTATGAGATAGATCCCAAAAGAGTAGTACATATTATATATTGCTATTCGCAGGAGTGGTGAGAGAGATAAATAAAAACAAAAACATCACATCCCTCCCCTCCCGCATAACCCCCCCAAATATGACATCAAGACCCTACAAAATAACAATTAAGATAGTCTTACCCCATTCCTTGCCAAAAAGAAATCACTGCTTGTCGCTGCGGTAGTAAGTCTCTCAAGCAGGAGACCCTGATGTCAACCCTCCCCAGGAGCATTGCATCATGAAAGGCTGTACATTCTAAATAATAATAAGTATACAGAAAAATAAAAACAAGGGAGGGGGCATTATGGGGAGAAACATCCTATAGAGAGAAGGAGGGAGGACATAAAAAAGGTTAATGATTTGTCTGACACATAGTCCAAAAGGTATAAGAGGTAGCTGTCTCAAGTGCACCCTTCAAGCCATTATCTGGGCCTCCCAGGTAGTCTGGAACAAAATGATCAGGGCCCTTTCAGAGAGGCCGGATCTCTCTTATGCCATGCTCTATTTCAGCTCTGGCAGGCCCAGGTTGCTAATCTGTCCTTGGTGGCCTAATCTGCAAGCCCAGGGCTTGGTTGAAGGCTTGAAGATCTTGTGTTGCTCTGAAGATAGCAGTTGTTGCGTTTCTTGAAGCAATGATGCAAGTGGGAAATCCCCACCTGTACTGGATGTGCTGATCTTTCAGTTCGGCAGTAATATAGCGCAGGTCCCTCCGCTTCTGGAGCGTGGTTGGGCATAAGTCTGTAAACAAGTCTCATAAACAATAGGGTGTTTGTTTCTGGAATGTCGCAGTATATCCTCACGATCTTTGTAAGAAAGCAGCTTAACAATTATATCCCTTGGCGGGGCTCTTGCAGGTGGTTTGGGCCTCAAGGCTCTGTGCGCCCGCTCCACATGCACATCTTCTGCAGCGGGGGAGTTTTTAATAAATTTGAAAAGATCCTGAATGTATTGGGCTATGCCAGGAGGGCTGATGGACTCTGGGATTCCTCTGAGCCGCAAGTTGTTCCGCCGGCTCCTGTTTTCTAAATCCTCTAGTCTGTAAGTCAAATTCTGTATTGTGGCGTTGTGGGATTGTATGCAGCTACTTTGGTGTTGAAGGTCAGAGCGCAAAGTTTCCTGCGTTTCCTCCATCTGCACTACCCTGCGATCAATTGCCCCAATGTCCTTCTTAAGATCATTAAACATGTTTTTAACATCTGACATTGCCTCTCTGATGTCAGATTTAGAGGAGAGGTGTTTAATATCTTCTTTAGTGACATATATGTGCTGGGGCAGTACCTCAGAGTGTGGAATGGTTGAAGCTGCCTGTCTGCTAACCTCAGATGTTACCCTGGTGGCGCCTGAGGGAGGATCTGGCTGAATCAGATAGCTGTCCATGCTGATGGATTGTGTACCCTTGGGAGCTTTGGGGTTTCTTTTACAGGCCATTCCCAGCAAGGCCCCTATATGTGTAGCAAGGGGTTAATTACAAAAGAGGGGTAGAAAGAGGATTGTTTCACTGAGTGCGGGCCCCTTTTTGTGAGAGAAAAAAAAAACCTGATCTATGAGTCACAGCTGTGTTCACTGGGTTAATAGCCCTTGGATGACAATTTTAGATTCAACAGGCCCAAATTAGTACAAGGCCCCTTCTATCTGCCACTGTGTGCGTATTGCTGCGGGACTTAGGGTGAGGCCTCAGTGTATTTTCTGTCTCCCCAGCCACAACCAGCCCAGGCCTATCTAGAATGAGGTGCTCACCTGCACGGACCCGATCACTCCAGTCAGCAGCAGTTCAAGTGTGCTTGCCGAAGGTCTCTGCGGTGACGTCCCCCGACGGTGTTAGATGTCCCTTCTCAGTCAGACCGGCTACTCAGCACGTAGGGGAATGCTGCGCCAGCTGCCCGCTTCGGTGGTAAGTGTTGTTGGCAGACTCGGCAGCATCGACAAGATCAAGGCCTCACTGATTGTTCAGGTGACTGGCCCGTGACAGGTTCTTACGCTCCGCAGGCGGTTAGTTAGATGTTAGGCCTCGCCACGCAATTCTGCAGATGTCCGGTATTTAGTTGAGAGAGGCCGCCTACTCCAAGCTGTGAGTGCAACAACCAAGCGCCAATGTTGTGGTAGGTTCCAGTCAGTAATTATGAGCTATGGGTCACAAATAGCCTTTATTGAGAGTACTGGGGCTTCAGAGCTAATCTAACATGCGGCCATCAGCTAGCGCGGCCAAGCTCCGCCCCCAATAAATCCTACTTTTTATTAAATATTGGAACTGTTACTGATCCTTTTACACTTCTCCTACCAATCATTATCACTGGGACCGGATCCGCTCTGTGTGGAAGTCCTTGTGTGCCTTGTCACATCCTGCATTGATCTGTGGGGCTGCTTCTGTTGGTGGTCTCCATTTTCAGCTCCAGGAAATCAGAGCCAAAGGTGTTCCTGTACACACGTTGGAAAACCCAGCAAGCTAGGTTGCTGTGATTACCCAGTACGCGCCTAATAGCACTGTCTGAGTGCTACACTAAAATGTGAGTACCCTGTTGTGGATGTATACAAGTCTTCCATATTGTCCCACTGGTACACACAAGTGCCTCTCTTTTTTCTCCTCCCTCTCCCTTGCAGATGTCATCCTACTTTGATGTGAGAAGAGTGCAGCTTCTGACCATCTATTTCTGACGGATCCCTTATCCCCTATCTGGTTTGGACACATCATTGGGACTTTCTTGTTTTGATAGGGACTTTGTTATATATTATATTAACTGTTCTTATGAATGTTATATCCACATTTTATATATATATATATATATATATATATATATATATTTATATATATATATATATATATATATATATACATACATATACTTATTGTAGAGTGGCTTTGTCATATTTGCCATAATTAAGCATATATACATATATATATATATATATATATATATATATATATATATATATATATATATATATATAATCTGAACCTTGGCTCCCACACTAGTGTATATATACACATATAAATATATATGTACATATGCTTTCATGATTTTGGTTTACAATTTTTGTCTCAATATTGATTTAGTGTGCCCCTATCAGGACCTCTCCAGTGAGATTCCCTTTGTTTATATCTCAAATATACTCACAAACCAGGGTGCACAACCAGTGCAATAATCAACAGACTGAGACTTTGGAGCCTCTCAGCTGACTCGTAGGTGCAAGGTAATGCAGGAGCACATTCTCCCAAAGGTTTGCAGAAAGGTGACAGGAGCCCAAGTTCGGTTCAAACATCCACCGGTACAAGACTTGACCCCAAATGTCCCATATACAAGGATTCTTGGAGCAGTAGCTAGGCCAAACGGAAGGGCAATGAACTGGAAGTGCTGGTCCAGGAATGCAAACCTCGAGAACTGAAAGTGTTCCCTGTGGATTGGAACATGAAGGTAAGCGCCCTTCAGATCTAAACAACAAATCCTAAAGGATAGGACGAGAAATAGAGGCGCCTAGTGTGATACCATAAAGGCAAAAGAGATAAAGCAAGTATGTATATCTCAAATATAAGGGAGAGGGAGGAGAAAAAAGAGAGGTGCTTGTGTGTACCAGTGGGACAATATGGAAGACTTGTATACATCCACAACAGGGTACTCACAGTTTAGTGGAGCACTCAGACAGTGCTATTAGGCGAGTACTGGGTAATCACAGCAACCCAGCTTGCTGGGTTTTCCAACGTGTGTACAGGAACACCTTTGGCTCTGATCTCCTGGAGCTGAAAATGGAGACCACCAACAGAAGCAGCCCCACAGATCAGGTGCCTGAGGAAACAGCGTTGGTGCTGAGAAACGCGTCGCATGTACACAAGGAGGGTTACTATATGCCCTACCTGTTGGTTCCTGCTTTTATTATTGTTTTAATAAATCCTACTTTTTATTCAATATTGGAACTGTTACTGATCCTTTTACACTTCTCCTCCTACCAATCATTATCACTGGGACCGGATCCGCTCTGTGTGGAAGTCCTTGTGTGCCTTGTCACATCCTGCATTGATCTGTGGGGCTGCTTCTGTTGGTGGTCTCCATTTTCAGCTCCAGGAGATCAGAGCCAAAGGTGTTCCTGTACACACGTTGGAAAACCCAGCAAGCTGGGTTGCTGTGATTACCCAGTACACGCCTAATACCACTGTCTGAGTGCTACACTAAAATGTGAGTACCCTGTTGTGGATGTATACAAGTCTTCCATATTGTCCCACTGGTACACACAAGCGCATCTCTTTTTTCTCCTCCCTCTCCCTTGCAGACGTCATCCTACTTTGATGTGAGAAGAGTGCAGCTTCTGACCATCTATTTCTGACGGATCCCTTATCCCCTATCTGGTTTGGACTTTCTTGTTTTGATAGAGACTTTGTTATATATTATATTAACTGTTCTTATAAATGTTATATCCACATTTTTTATATATATATATATATATATATATATATATATATATATATATATATATATATATATACTTATTGTATAGTGGCTTTGTCATATTTGCCATAATTAAGCATATATATATATATATATATATATATATATATATATATAATCTGAACCTTGGCTCCCACACTCATGTATATATACACATATACATATATATATATATATATATATATATATGTACATATGCTTTCATGATTTTGGTTTACAATTTTTGTCTCAATATTGATTTATTGTGCCCCCTATCAGGACCTCTCCAGTGAGATTCCCGTTGTTTATATCTCAAATATACTCACAAACCAGGGTGCACAACCAGTACAATATTCAACAGACTGAGACTTTGGAGCCACTCAGCTGACTCGTAGGTGCAAGGTAATGCAGGAGAACATTCTCCCAAAGGTTTGCAGAAAGGTGACAGGAGCCCAAGTTCGGTTCAAACATCCACCGGTACAAGACTTGACCCCAAATGTCCCATATACAATCACCAGGAGCAAGGTATACGTAAAAAGATTTGCTTTTATTAAAAACAATGATAGAAATATATATAGAGAACACAGCAACGCGTTTCTCAGCGTGACCGGTTTCATCAGGCTAACAGATGTCCTTCAGATCTATAGTGGTCATAAACAAGCCTTCCTGAATTAAAGGAAAAATGGACATTATCATCTCCATCTTGAAGGAAGGGACACTGTGAAATTTGTTTAAGCACTTTAGGTCAAGAATTGGGGGAAAATTCCCTCCTCCTTTGGGACCACAAAAAGGTTTGAATAAAACACCAACCCTCTTTCTTCGATAGGCACCAGGACAACAACTCCTAAGAAGGATAGGTCCCGAACGCACCCTAGAAATGCATCCCTCTTTTCTGGTCTGGTAGACATGTTCGAGAGTAGGAATCTGACCCTGGGCGGATGAGATTCGAAACCTATCTTGTATCCCTGAGTACGACCTCCAGGACCCATGGATCCTGTACTTCCCTGAACCAACCGTCTGAAAAAACAGACAGTCTGCCCCCTACACAATCCGATCCTGGATCGGGGGTTGCCCCTTCATGCCGAATTGTTTTCAGTGGGCTTCTTATTCTGCTTGGACTTATTCCAGGACTGAGCCGGATTCCAAGTACTCTTGGGTTGGTCGGGCTTGGAGGAGGATTGTTGTCGTTGGGATTTGTCAGAACAAAAGGAACGAAAATTAGAAAATTGTCGTCCCTTAGACTTGTTCTTCTCATCTTGCGGTAGGAAGGCACCCATGCCTTCGGTAACCGTAGAAATAATAGAGGCTAGGCCTGGACCAAATAAAATCTTTCCCTTGAAGGTAAGAGAAAAAGTCTGGACTTAGAAGTCATATCCGCAGACCAAGACTTCAACTAGAGCGCCCGGCGGGCTAGGACCGCAAAGCCAGAGGCCTTTGCATTTAGGAGAATAATTTGCATGTTCGCATCACAGATAAAAAAAATTAGCAATTCTCAGAGCTTTAATTCTGTCTTGAATATCCTCAAGGGGAGACTCCACCTTAATGAGTTCCGACAAAGAGTTGCACCAGTAGGTAAGCTGCTCCGGCAACCACGGCAACTGCAGCCTCCGGTTCAAACAAAAAGCCTATATGCTCAAACATCTTTCTCAGAAAGGTTTCTATTTTCTTTTTTTTCAATTTTTTTATTTATTGATTTTTTACATATACATATACAACATAAAAATAACGACAAAAAAAAAACTATCTAAGCAGACTTAATGCCTGCGTAAATACAAAATCATATAAAATAAATTGCGTGATCTCTATATTGAAACAGATCTTATTCACAATTGCTCTATTAACTAATTAAACTATATCATGCCAGCTTATTCCAACACCTTATTTTTTCACCTTCTAATATGGCTTAGACCTATTTCTAGCAATTGTGATTAAATCCAGCTCTCGTGAGAGGCAGTTTATATGGAGGGAAAAACAACAACAACAAAAAACAACAAAAAACCCCACAAACATAAGCCATCTAAACCTTGAATATCAACATGTATATCCAGTTATACACATATTCCATAATGAGGTCATATTATAGTTTTATAATTTCACTAGGTTTTAACCTTGTCAATTTAATTTAACTTATTCCAACCATTTTAATCTCTATCTTCCTCTTATTATATACTATAGTATCCACATATTTACCTCGGATATAACCGTCTTTGGGTATTAAGGTTTATCCTATGTATGAACCAAAATAATAATAGTAATACTTAGCCATCTGATTTACCATTTCTACTTTAAATTGAGCAATACTTGGCGCCTGAGTAGATTTCCATTTAGCAAAAATCAATATACGCCCCTGCAAGATAGCGGTGTTAATCAACTTTGTATTGCTCAGTTGAGCAGGTTCCCTTATATAAAAATATAATACGCTTACTGTTAAGTTGGCATTTTTGTTCTAACATCTTATTCAGCCAATATTGTACTTTTAACCCAAACTATTTAATTTTTGGGCATGCCCATAGACAGTGTTCCATATCTGCAAGTTTTGATCCACATTTATAGCAGACTATGCTGTCATTTTTATACAAATATGCCAGTCTACTTGGTGTAATATATAATTGATTTATTATTTTGAAATGTGTATTTTGGAGTACATAATACATACGTGGGAAGATAATTGTTTTTATTAGCATTATTCTAGCTAGCATTGAGATAGGCAAGGCTGCCCATCTTTTACAGTCTGTTATGCACTTATCTAAGCATGTCGTAATATTTCTGCTATACCATTGTCTAGGATTCTTAGTTATAAAAATACCCAGGTATTTCATACATTCCACCTTCCTAAATGGGCATTCTCCCCTTTCATGTTTAGAGTCAGATATCCACATAATTTCTGACTTATCTGTATTAATCTTATATCCTGAAAAGGAACTGAAATTATTAGCTATTGAGATAAAATGTTTAATACTCTGCTTCGTGTCTTTGAGAAAGATTAATAAGTCATCTTCAAATAATGATAATACTATTTTGTGCTGTTGTATGGTGATGCCTGTTAGTTCCTGTCTTAGCATAATAGCTAATGGCTCTATCGAGAGGTTGAATAGTAGCGGTGATAATGGGCAGCCCTGCCTTGTTCCCTTTTTTAACTGAATATTTGGTGTTAGTTCATCATTTTCTATGATATTGGAAGTAGGGTCCCTATATATCAATCTTATGAATATCTTTAAATTATCCTGTATACCGAATTTGTCCAGGACTGTAAATAGATGGTCCCATGTTATAGAGTCGAATGCCTTTTTGGCATCGACTGCAAGGACTGCAATATCTGCTTCTGTTTTCCCTATGTCCTGGTCTAATCTTTGTCTACGATAATTAATCATTGTAAAAACTTTACGTATAGTCCTTGCTGGGTTGCGCCCCTCCATAAACCCAGCTTGATTCATATGCACCAATTTATACATAACTCTTTTAATTCTATTTGCAATAATAGTTGTTAATATTTTATAGTCATTATTTAATAATGAAATTGATCTGTATGATGCTGGGTCCTCTGGATCCCTGATTTTTTTGCATTTAATGTAATAGAGGATGTTGCAAAATATTTAGAGTTAATTTCTCTTTGTATAAAGTAGCTATTATATAAATTGGTGAGTATAGATAATATCTCTTTAGACATAATTTGATAAAATTCTGCCAGGAGCATATCTGGCCCTGGAGCTTTGTTTACTTTTATCTTAGATATGGTATCCACTACTTCCTCCTCTGTTATAGTTTGATTTAGAAACTCATTATCTTCCTCTGTTAACTTTGTAACTACTTTCTCCCAGAAGGCTGTTTTACTATTCATGTCTACATCACTATTTTTATATAGTTGATGAAAATACTCATATATTGCTTGTTTTATTTCTTTATTAGTGGTCACTCTCCGTGGACCTATCTTAATTGAGGCTATATAGTTTTTTTGTTTATTAGTTTTAATAAGTCTGGCTAAACACTTAGCCGATCTTCCGTAATATCCTCTATACATGGCTCTATCTTTCTTGTCTTGCTGAATTGCACTCTGTTTCAGAAACACGTCTCTTTCCTGTTTGTTAATTACATATTTCTTCCATAATCTTGGGTTAGGGTTATATATGTATGCTCTGTAACTATTCTTAAGTTGGTTTGCTAGTTGGAGACTCCTCTCTTTATTTTTTTTCTTCCACTTACATACATAGGCCTTAATAATACCCCTAAAAAATGCTTTGGCTGATTCCCAATATATTTCCCAATTGCCTAAATATGCTCTGTTGAATTGTTGGTATTCCTTTAATCTCTCACAAACATGATTTCTAAAATGTATTTTTTCTGTCAAATATCTGGGGAATATAAATCTGCTACACTAGGTTTTGGCCTAACTGTATTCTGTAGCTCAAGAGATATGATCGCGTGATCTGATATAGCAATCTCTTTAATATCCGAGTGGAAGTCTAATCCCATTAAGTTATCTGACATCAAAAATAGGTCTATTCTAGAGAAGGTATTAAACACAGGAGAAAGCTCGTACATCAAGGTTCTGGATTCTCCATACATTTCGTAATTTAAGACCCTTACAGAATCCATTAAAGATTTTAACTTCTCTTTTGATCTCTCTAAGGTTGTTATATCTCATTCTATCTATTAGAGGAGTTGGTGCCAAATTAAAATAACCTCCTATAATTATATTCTTGCCTATGTATTTAATAAGTTTATCATTTAAATCATCCCAGAATTCATGTTCCAATTTATTAGGTCCATAAATATTACAGAGTACTAAATTTAAATTATGTATTTGTATTTCTGTTATAAAATATCTAGCTTGCCTATCAGATTCTTGGGATAAAATCTTATATGGTACATTTTTATTAAAAAGTATTGCTACCCATTTTTTCCTCCCACAATAAGGTGTAGACAGTATCTCCCCTACCCATTTATATTTCAGTTTTGCTATTTCAGTTTGATTAAGATGGGTCTCTTGAAGGAATACTATACTTGGTTTCATGTGACCTAACTGTTTTAAGATCATTTTCCTTTTTATCAGTGACATTATTCCGCCTACATTCCATGATAGCAAGTTGATATTATTTGCCATTCTTACTGGTTTTACTTTGCCTTACTTCTAGATACCTTTCTTTAATAACATAAACAACTGCCTCATACTGTGGATATGGAAGAAACCCCCCCTTCCCTCCCGGCACACCATAAAAAAACCAACAACATACCTAAATAAAATCTCTGACTTAATCATCTTAATTTTCCCTTTTGCTTTCAACTGCACAGGGAAAACTTTTTTAATCAATACCATGTTCTTTACAGAAGGTTTGGGCTTCTATTGCCGTAAGCAGATTTCTTATTGTGCCATTACTCTCAATACATATTTTGGCTGGGTAAACCATCCTTGCTGGCCATTTTGCTTCAATAAGTTTGGTGCAGAAAGGGGCAATCTCCCGTCTTTTTCTACTTGTTTCTGCTGAAAAGTCTTGGAACAGTAAGATTCTTCTTTGCTCTATAATTAGTTTTTGTTTTTCGCGAAATTGACAAAGCATATTTACTTTGTCCTAAAAATTTTGCACTTTTATCATAATTGGTCTGAGTTTTTGCTGTCCCTGGTCTGATCTCCTTGACCCTATCCTATGTGCTCTTTCAATTTTGATGGGTAACTCTTCAGGAGAGAATCCTAAATACTGTGGTAGTGTATTAGATGCAAAAAATAACAGATCACTATATTCATTAGCCTTAGGTAGTCCAATAACTTTAATATTATTTCTGCAGGTTCTATCCTCAAGGTCCTCTAACTTATTTTGTAAAAATAGTATCTGCTTACTCTGTGTTAGTACACTTTGATCAATATTATAAACCTGATCTTCCATTGTGGATATGCGTGTTTCAGCCTCAGTGAGTCTGTTGGCATATTGCCTGATCTCATTAGAGCGATTACTGATTTCCTGTTTAATATTATTGAACTGCGGTAGCATTATATCAGAAATTTGTTGCAGTAATTGTTGTGGTTCTAACATATTTATATGAGACTCATCTAGGGTTGTTTCTAATGCAGGTTCACTGCTTTTATTGGGATGTTTTTTGTCTTTTGTTTTAGGTGGCATGGCTGGTGACCTAGACTTCATATATTTTTCCATAGGTCTGTGTGTTCAAGTGTATTGTGTTTTTTCCCAGAAATTATACAACAAAGTGTACAAGCCTATTAAGTAATTGGCTCGTGTGTGCTTACGTGAGCCTTTATACTTAGTGCAACAAAATGAAAACCTTATACTTTTATAGCGTCTCCAATATAGTGTAGTCCTTATAGTAATTGTGCTCACTATGTATTTGTATATGAATGGTACAGTGCCCTCTTGTGTGATTAACTTGTGTTTGAGTAGACCTTACTACTCAATATCCAGCAAAACAAGGGTAGAATTTATATCTTTTAATGGTAACCTCCTTTTTGTAAAGGATACTATTCAATTTTACCTTCCCCAGATCTGTATTTATCCCTAAATGTATGCCTCAACAAGGGCATACAGTGTCTATTACCTTAATTTGTGTTTAAATATATGTCTAAACTGTCCTAATATGGGGCAGTATGCTTAACCTTACAAACGTGTAAAAACAATCAGAAAACAACTTTAACATGTGCCACCTCTAACGTTTTTAAACTGATATACTCCCTATATTAACTTCAGCACAGTCTGTGCCCCTTATAATATCACGTATCTCCACTCTAAGTACAGTAATTCCCTCGCTCCTTAAGAAACACTACCACCTGTTACTAGGGGGGGGGGTATTTCACTGTTGTTAGGTTATTACATATATACAATATCAAATGTGTTATTAAATGGTTTCGTGGCCCTCCAAATTCTCATCTCCTTTTATAAGATGGAAAAATTCTTAAAAGTTCTTAAGTTCCAAACTATCTCTGCCCCTCTGACAGGCAGGTATATTCCACTTATGTGATACTGTTTAGGTACATCTTGAAAAAGCTTTTTTGCACAGAGTTCACTGTATTGTGTATCTCTAAATTTCAGACTTAATATCATAGCCCCCAATACTTGCATTTAGCTTGTCCGTTGTCTCCTCTGCTTATTGTATGCTTTGCCAGATTTCTTCTGATAGATTCCTCCAGGCCGACTACCTGTATAGAGTACTCTGGCTCTCGTCCGTGTAAGTGCCACTAACTCCTTTATGTACTTCCCTTTTCCTCTGGTCCTTCGTGTCTGGCCTCCCTAGTGCTGCTTTGGTGTATCCCAATGCACGATCGCGCTATCTGGGCCGTGCACCTGTCTTTCCGGTATGTGTGCACCGATTAAATTCTAGGTACCCCTCTTCCTTCTATTTGGTGGATTAAGCCGCGGCTAGCCGGCCTTTCGCCTCCGTTGGGACTTCCTGTGCCAATATTCTCTGGCTTGTTCCGGTTTGTATGTCCGGCCTGGGTCTTGTGTTCACGCTCGGCAAGGACCTGTGCACAGCGGTCGATGTAGCATGTTCCATTGGTCGGGGAACATGAATTCAGCAGCATGTCTGCAAGCTCCGCCCCGGAAGTCCAGCGACTCCATTTTCTTATCCATCGGCTCTCTGAACAAAGAACTATCTTCAAGAGGTATAATAGTACGTTTAGCAAGCGTAGAGATAGCACCATCCACCTTAGGAATGGAGCCCCACAAATCTAGTTGAGAGTCCGGGACCGGGAACAACTTTTTAAAAGTAGACAAGGGGGAAAAGGAAGATCTAATTCTTTCCCATTCATTGTTAATAATGTTCGCCATTTTAACCGGCACAGGAAAAGTCAAAGGAACTTTCCTGTCTTCCTGTCTAATTTAGCCATCACAAGTTCTTCAGGCAGTGCAGCCTCTGGAACCTCTAACGTAGACAGAACCTCCTTAAAAAAAAAATGCAAGTGCTCAATTTTAAATCTAAAGGACTGTTCCTCCACAGCAGGAGGCTTAGACGCTAAGGACTCTGACCCAGAAAGTTCACCCTCTGAAGCTACAGAGGTTAACTCATCGGATAGCTGATAGCTGATAATAGATAAATACGATAAATATTTAGATGACTCCAGGTCAGGAGAGCTATGTTTTACCTTTCTCTTGCGTTTGTTAGAGCGAGGTAATGCACTGAGGGCCTCAGACACCGCCGTTTGTAACAGTGCGGCAAAGTCCGCAGGAAGAAGGCCCCCTCCGGATGGAGGATTAGATGTGGTACGGGGAACTGCATGTGGAGTGGATAATGTAGCAAGGGTAGTAATCTCACGGAATGCCGAGTCCTGAGAGGTTCAGAGGGATTAATAGCCTCAGCAGGCTTGTCTCCCTTCTTAGACTTTATAAAGGTGTTAAGGCATGGGGAAGATAACTGAGTGAGCGGGAAAACCACAGCCACCTCACAATATAAACAGGTATTATTTTGTACAGAAGAAGTACCTTTTCATGTCAGAGTCCTTCATAGCTCAGGTTATACCCACAGAAGGACACAAAATAAAAACTTTATATATATATATATATATATATATATATATATATATATATATATACTCCCAATGGCTGGGGCACTCACCACCTCCTACCAAATAGTTAACAGAGGAACATTAGCTGTCAAGTGTGATAAATGTTCATTTGTTTCAGGTTTCTGAGCCTAGGTGATCACACACTGTGGGCTAGATTGCAAGTGCAGTGCAATCTATAGTACATGGTACATTATTTTGCACTCGGTTTTACGCTAAGAATAACACTTTTTGAGACATGAACAGAAGTAAATAAAGAAATCCATTACTTGTGTACCATCAGCTTGGCATATTCTTTGCTTAGAGAATCATTGCAAGACTGCAGAACTTCTTGTATGGTACCAACCCTCTGGAACGCACTTCCTTGCACTGTCAGACTTTTCCCTAATCTGCCTTTTTTAAAAGCTCCCTAAAGACATTTTTTGTTCAGGGAAGCCGACCACTGAACTCATTAACAAATTAATTCCACTTACATAATAACTGCCCTCATCTAACTCTTTATTAATAACATCATTCTCACCCTTGCAGTCCTTAACTCCTGTTGCTCACCCTCCTACCCTTCTAGATTTTAAGTTCCAGTGTAATAGGGCTCTCATTTTCTCCTGTATTTGTTTGTCAAATTATGTCTCTTACAAGTTTTATATCATTCTTTTACTTTTACATCAATTCTATCCATGGATAGTTCTGCAGAATATGTTGGCGCTTTATAAAGTATAAAAATAATAAAATAATTGGCTTAGCGCTCAAACGATTCCCAACTGAATTTTTTTGTGCTCCTCTATAGAAGTTTATTACATCAGGGGTTTCTGACATGCTGATGTTAACACATCCTAGATTTTGGATTTGTAATATGAGCACTTTCAGAATCTTATACCAAACACTGAGTCTTCCTTATTAGCCATCTCTCATTACATACAGTAGAACTGCATAATCAACAAATGCATAATATAACAAATGCAATAACACTTACTTTCAATTTCAAATGAACAACAGATTTGACAAGTTTCCTTTCATTTCACATCAGCCTATTACAGACTCATATAGGTATGCACTGTGAACACTTGCACATGCTCAGTAGAAGCTGGTGCTTAAGAAAGTGCACATATAAAACGGTTGTTTTTTGTTTGTTTTTCAAAAACTCATTTTAATGTTACTGTCCCTTTAAATGGGCACCTTTAGCCTGCATGTTTACAAGCTTTTTCTCTGTACTGAGCCCTCTGAATCAAATATCTATGTACTGTGCATTCAGTTTAAACTTAGGGAGGATTCTCAACACCATTCTGTGAGTTACTGACATATGTATCTCTGTTTTTACAGTTTAATTGTACCCAAGTACAGTTCTGCAGATTATCTGGTTTAGAGATCATCTACTTTTTTTGTTGTTACGTTTGTGAGAGTTATCTACTTGTGCACATGCCAAACCAAAGGAAATTAAATCTTGCTAATATTCTTGTGCAATTTTCTCAGTTTTATATAAAACATAAAGCTATACAGAATGTACTTGTAAGAAACACATTTATCTTAACTTGAGGCCATATTATCAATACTCACTATCAGGAAAATGTTATGTTGTGATAGTTGTGAGAGCAACTGCTTATTTTTAGCCACATTTGTATAAATATTTATCAATGCTGAACCCTATTTTTAGTGTAATTTCTACTTAAAGGGACAGTGTACTGTAAAATGTTGGACAATCTCTTAATGTGTTCACAATAATTCAATTAACTTCCTGGAGTGTTTTATGTTGCTTACAAATAACGCCTTTATTTTGCCATTTGAAATCTTTAGGGCCTCCATCTATACTAAAAAATGTAATACTATAGTAAATGTTACAGTAAAGCTATATAGACAAGAGGCATCATAAGAAATCAATTTAACTTTGGGGTGGAGATTAAAGACAGAGACCAGGCCTTTTTAAAGAGTGTTCCTGCATTGCTGCTTGCTTGAGTACACTTTCCCTTTAATGGATCGTACAATTTTAGTAAGTTTTTGCTTCCGTTTGGTTATGTTTGTTTCTACATACCTGCACAAAACACTCCAGGGACTTCACTGCGCAGAATTACAGTTCGGACTTTGTTATTGCCCTTCAAGGATTCTACCGTCTTCATCATCTGCAAAACAGTATAAAAAGGAAATGCTGATCATGATAATATATGTTTGCTACCAAGTAGTTTTATTTAATCTGTATATTATCAAAACTATAAAAGTCTCTAATGTTCTAAGGCAGTGTTTTTCAACCAGTGTGCCGTAAGAGATCCTCAGGTGTGCCGAGGCAAACTGACAACAGTGTGACATATTTTTTAAATTTTGCTTGTTTTTTACTCCCAGTGCAGGGGTGTCCCTCTTTCAATGTTGAAATATTGGGAGGTATGCGACAGGTGTGTAGGAGGTATGACATCACAGCACAATACATACAGTATGTGTGTGTTTGTGTATGTGTGTATATATATATATATATATATATATGTGTATATGCTGTATTAGGCTACAATGTGTGGGTTTTTTAAAATTTTGGGATGGTGGTGTGCCACAGGATTTTTTAATGTAAAAAAGTGGGCCACGGCAAAAAAAAGATTGAAAATCACTGTTCTAATGTACTTCTTAATAAGATCCACTGACCTTATTCTGTGGGTAGGTAATGTTCCTAGACAGGGAATCTATCCACCTGCATTCTGGGCCAATAAGGTGGCATCTGCCTCCTGCATGTATCTCTGCACAGGGATTTACTTGTGCCACCCCTCCCCCAGCTCTTGTTCAACCAATTGCATGATAGAAGGCTTTGTCAATCATGAGGGGTGATTCAGTGTGGAATTATTTAAGTTGGCAACCTCTGACGAAGCAAACATCTAAGAAGCTGAATGCTGTTTCTGAACTTATGTGTACAGGCTTATATCTGCACCACAACAACACACTGGCTCAAAAGATGCTTTTGCAGTTTCAACATCTGAGCCCACTGACAGGTTTACTACACCACTGTGCTAAAGCAGTTTACAAGTTGTTTTGTACAGACTGCATTTAAATATCAGTGTTAGTGCTTTTTCTGTGAGATACCCGTACACATAATTACATTGGGGTTTTATTATTAAGTGGTGAAGAAAACCACAAGTCATTATTCCCTACATTTTTTCACATTTAGCACCATTTCAGCTACATAAAATGTAAAATTCTATACATACATTTTACAATAAAATTAGTAAATAAAAATCAGCTTTGCAACATCTTGAACTTTATGATGAAAATGAAAAGGAATAAAACAGAGAGGGCTAGATACACGTGGCATGCTAAATATTTTTTTCTCATGCGCGCAAACACTGTGTATTACATATTGAAAGTAAATTATTTGACCGCAATAAAAACCCGATGCATTATAACTTCAGGATTTCAGATATTGTGACCATTTAAAAAAAAACACTTATCGGGGGGGCGGAGCCGGCCGGGAGCGGAGATGGCCGCAAATAGATAGTGCTCTGACACCGACCCTAGGGAAAAGCTCTTTTATTGGGACAAGAGCCTCCAAAGTACGGTGCGATATGCTCCGGTGAGAAAGGAGCACAATACAGACACGGCTGAACAGCTTGGAGCCGCACCAAATCACGGAGTTTCAGCCTAGCAGCTGGAAATATCGCGGCCTGTAAATGATGTGCGCACATCCCACATAGACGCCGGCCTGGAATAACGGCGCAGAGGACATTGATGTCTTGGTGAGTAACACCTAAACTCGCCAAGCACACAGTGAAAACCACTTGTTAAACACATGATAAATGGCCATCCGGCTCATGGGTACTGTTTCGTGGGGCTCTTTTACATAACATAACTTTCACATCGTTAGTAGCAGAGCCACGTGGGGAGCACCATGAAACATACTTTTTTTTTTTGCAAATTGGGCTATGAGGAGACAAGCACAGTGATCACTGGGGATACACATCTTGCCCAACTGAGGACACTTATACAGAATAGAGCTTTCTGAATGTCGCTGGGAATATAAACTCTTATACAGCTTGTTATTTATAAAAACCCTAAGACACCCTGGCTCATTCAACAAAACTCCAGCAATAGAATCGTATGGGGCTGTGTTTACACCTGATGTTCTTATTTTTTTGTGCATTTCAAATAAAAAAGCAGCACCTTAACTGTATGCAGGCTGTGGGTGCCAGTACTATCTGTGTAGGGTCTGAAACAAATTAAAATAACTGTCATCCTTGTTAAGGAACCTGTCTGTGTTACACATAACTCCCTCAAAATCTCCTTGCAAGGATTTATCACGTTATTGTATCACAATGTACGCTAAAAGAGCATCTAAGGCAGATAAGCCTGCAAAAACAACTAACCCTGCTGGGGCAAAGATGGACGCTTATTTTAAAAATAGCAGATATGGCCACTTCATCACCCCAATCACCAGCAACTATGGACACTGAAGATAACAGCACAGCGCTGTCACAACAAGATACAGATCACCCTATCACAAGAGCAGATCTGAGGTTGCTGCCTTCGAAAGAAGACTTTAAAGCTTTTATGGTGCAGGTGAGCCAGATGATTAAAGACAGTCTCACAGAGGTGAAAAGAGACATAACAGAGCTGGGCCAGAGAGTGCTACAAGTCGAGGAACAAACCGAGGAACTAACCTCTGACACTAACAATATGGCGTGCACTGTCGAACAACATAATGCCACCATTCTTTTGTTACAATCTCAAATAGAAGATTTAGATAATCGAAACAGAAGACAGAACTTAAGAATCAGAGGAGTTCCTGAAACTGTTTCACCTACTCAAATAAATGCATATCTCCAACAGCTCTTCGACCATGTATTGAAGAACAACCCCTCCTCCCCTATGGAGCTAGATAGAGCACATAGGGCTCTCAGACCACAACCTTCAGCGAAAGAACCCCCACGTGACATCATAATAAAGTTCCATAGGTACTCGGACAAAGAAGCGATTTTAACAGCTTCCAGAAAACAATCTCCAATCAGCTTTCAGGGCAACGATATCCAAATTTATGCAGACCTTAGCCCAACAACACTTTTTAAAAGAAAAGAAGCTAGATACTTAACGCTACACCTCAAAGATCTAGGTATTCCCTACCGCTGGGGTTTCCCTTTCTCATTAAAGGTTGTCAAAGAGAACAAGACTAACACCTACAGAGATCCAGAGGATATTGATGATTTCTGCGCTGGTCTGGCTATACCAACACCTTCCTTACCATCTTTATCAGAACATAAGGGCTCAAAAGACATTCAAAAACCTAAACCCCAGAGACCTGAGTGGTCTACGACATCCAGGAAAAGAAAAGGACTTCCACCCTCGGGTGGACCTCCGTCAGGAACCAAAGATAGACCTCCATGAAAAGATTAAGGACAGTGATGTCTTGAACTCTATTCGATTGGAAAGAACTGTGTACTATTCTAATGGCCGACACTAGGTGGCGTTACCACCCTTAAAGTGCACCCCTTGTCCACTAGCTTAATTCTATATTGCTCCTTTTACCCTAGGAGTAGTAACATCTTCTGATGTTCACCCCCTACGACCCTATTTGCTATACTGAAAAGTATAGTCTTGTTGTTTGTTTAAGATCTGTTTTATTGTTCTCTTTATATGTAATTATTTGGTTTGCTATTTTCTTTGTTTTAACGTTTATTTGTTCACACAGGCACCACAATGCTTCCTCCCAACTCTACCCCTTTTCCTACTTTTCACCTCTCTTTTCCTCCGGGGGGAGGAGACTGACAGAACCCATCCACCAGAAAAGGTCAGGTAAGAACACCTTAGTCATTGAGCGACAATGCACACAAGTTAAGAATGACACATAGAACAGTGAATTTCCTTTCGCAAAATGCGAACGGGCTTAATTCCCCCATAAAAAGATCAATAGCTTTGAGAGGATTTGAAAAATACAACTCCATTATCTTCATTCAGGAGACACATTTTTTGAATTCGTCTGAACCCAAATTCACCTTCAAATTCCACCCCATAGGGTTTTTTGGCTCGGCACATAGGAAAAAGAATGGGGTGGGGACTTTAATCCACAAAAATATAGATTTTCAATTAATTAACAAAATCTCCGACAAAGAGGGCAGGATACTAATTCTGGTAGGGCTTTTATTCCAACGCCCAATCACTTTAGTAAACGTTTACGCACCTAACACTAGGAGAGTACCCTTTTTTAAAAAACTTACAGCCCTAATTGCAGAACACAGGAAGGGGGCCCTGATTATAGGGGGGGATTTTAATGTTATACTAGATCCCACACTAGACTCCACCTCCACTAAACCTAATTCAACATCGAGACCGCCAAACATTGTTTTTGACTTCCTTAAAAAATCAGGAGTGGTTGACATATGGAGGATTCAGCACCCAATAGAGCGCAACTACTCATTTTTCTCTAACCCCTGGTCCCAGTACACCCGCATCGACTATCTCTTAGTTGACCAACTTAGCATGGGTCAGGTGAGAGATTCTGACATAACCCCAACGGCTTGGTCAGATCACTCACTTATTACGCTCTCCATAGAGTGGATGGAAGGCCCGCTGTGTTCTTTTGTATGGAGATTAGATGAATCCCTATTGAATCACATGCCCACCAACAATAAAATTCTCCAAACCCTACAAGAATATTTCCAGCATAATGCATTACCTGAAACTTCACCACGCACCTTATGGGATGCGCACAAAGCTGTGGTTAGGGGAGAATATATCAAACAGAGAGCTAGACTAAAGAAACAATTTAATCTCGCTATAGCTAACAACACAGACAAACTAAACTCCCTAGAATCTCAACATAAACAGAATCCCAAAGGCTCTAGGATTCAAATAGAACTAACTAAAACCAGGAAAGAGTTAAATTACTTATTGACTAGGGAAGCCCAGAGGCGAGCTCTCCACCTAAGAAAGATATACTTCCATGAGGGAAATCGCGCTGGCGCCTTCCTGGCAAGAGCTCTAAGAGCAAAAACAGCCAAAACACATGTATACAACATAAAAACTAGAAATGGGACAGTGACACATGATAGCAAACAGATAGCGGATCAATTTAGTAAATACTACCACCAATTCTATAACCTCGGGGAAAGCTCCTCCCCAAGCCACATAACACAAATGTTTAAATATATTAATGGAGCACAATTAAATACACTTACGTCTGCGCAAAAAGATAAATTAGAAGAACCCATTACACTGGTGGAAATTCTTAACACTATCAAAGATCTTCCCCTGAGGAAAAGCACCGGCCCAGACGGTCTCACAAATGCTTACTATAAGCAATATAAAGCCCTGTTAGCCCCACATCTGCTTAAACTGTTTCACTCAATTGACGACAATAATTCACTATCACCTGTAATGCTAGAAGCACACATAGCAGTCATTCTTAAACCAGACAGAAAACCTGAAGAAATTAGTAATTACAGACCA